>NW_027438307.1:0-279000 GCF_000715075.1 Nicotiana tabacum
AGAATTTCGCACGATTCCCATATTTTTGTGTGCTATCGCCCACGCCTTCCGAGTGGGCCGGGCCCCCCGGAGTCGGATCGCCTAAAAATTTTCCGGACTATCAAATACGACCTAAGGAACCATAGTCACCGCCCCGCCATGATCGTTCCTAGTCTTTTGCGTTTTTCAGCCAAAAAACTAGAATTCCGCGCGATTTCCATATTTTCGTGTGCTTTATCCCACGCCTTCCAAGGGGTCTCGGGAACCCCGAACCCCGATCGCCTAAAAATTTTCCGGGACATCAATTACGACCTAAGGAACCATAGTAACCACCCCACCATGATCGTTCCTCATTTTTTGCGTTTTTAGGCCAAACAACTAGAATTCCGCGAAATTCCCATATTTTTGTGTGTTATAGCCCACGCCTTCCGAGTGGTCCCGGGACCTCCTGACCCCTATCGCCTAAAATTTTCCCGGACTATCAAATACGACCTAAGGAACCATAGTAACCACCCCGCCATGATCGTTCCTCATTTTTTGCGTTTTTCGGCCAAACAACTAGAATTCCGCGCGATTCCCATATTTTTGTGTGTTATAGCCCACGCCTTCCGAGTGGTCCCGGGACCTCCGGACCCCTATCGCCTAATATTTTTCCGGACTATCAAATAAGACCAAAGGAACCATAGTCACCGCCCTGCCAAGATCTTTCCACATTTTTTGCATGTTACTGAAAAAGACCTAGAATTTCGCCCGATTCCCATATTTTCATGTGCTATACCCACGCATTCCGAGTGGTCCCTAGAGCCGCGGACCTCGATTGCCTAAAATTTTTTCGGGCAATCAAATACGACATAAGGAACCATATTATCCACCCTGCCATGATCTTTCCTTATGTTTTGCGTTTTTCGGCCAAACAACCAGAATTTCGCACGATTCCCATATTTTTGTGTGTTATAGCCCACGACTTCCGAGGGGTCCCGGGACCTCCGGACCCCGATCGCTTAAAAATTTTCCAGACTATCAAATAAGACCAAAGGAACCATAGTCACCGCCCTGCCAAGATCTTTCCACATTTTTTGCATGTTACTAAAAAAGACCTAGAATTTCGCCCGATTCCCATATTTTCGTGTGCTATACCCACGCATTCCGAGTGGTCCCAAGAGACGCGGACCCCTATCGCCTAAAATTTTTCCGGACTATCAAATAAGACCTAAGGAACCATAGTCACCGCCCAGCCATGATCGTTCCTAGTTTTTTCCGTTTTTCGGCCAAAAAACTAGAATTCCGCGCGATTCCCATATTTTCGTGTCCTATAGCCCATGCCTTCCAAGTGAACCCGGGAACTCCGGACCCCTATCGCCTAAAATTTTTCCGGACTATCAAATACGACCTAAGGAACCATAGTCACCGCCCAGCCATGATCATTCCTCATTTGTTGCGTTTTTCGGCCAAAACACTAGAATTCCGCCCGATTACAATATTTTTGTGTGCTATTGCCCACCCTTCCAAGTTGTTCCGGGACCCCCGGACCCCGATCGCCTAAAATTTTTCCGGGCCATCAAATACGACCTAAGGAACCATAGTAACCGCCCCGCGATCATCGTTTCTCATTTTTTCCATTTTTCGGCCAAAAAACTAGAATTACGGCCGATTCCCATATTTTTGTGTGCTATACCCACGCCTTCCAAGTGGTCCGGGGAGCAGCGGACTCCAATCGCCTAAAATTTTTCCGGACTATCAAATACGACCTAAGGTACCATAGTCACCGCCCCACCATGATCGTTCCAAATGCTTTGCATTTTTCGGCCAAAAAACTAGAACTCCGCGCGATTTGCATATTTCGTGTGCTATAGCTTACGCCTTCCGAGTGGTCCCGGGAGCCGGGGACCCCGATCGCCTAATATTTTCCGGGCCATCAAATACGACCTAAGGAACCATAGTCACCGCCCCGCCATGATCGTTCCTCATTTATTGCGTTTTTTGGCCAAAAAACTAGAATTCCTCTCGATTACCATATTTTTGTGTGCTATTGCCCACGCCTTCCGAGTGGGCCATGGCGCCGGACTCGGATCGCCTAAAAAATTTTCGGGCCATCAATTACGACCTAAGGAACCATAGTCACCGTCTCGCCATGATCGTTCCTCATGTTTTGCATTTTTTGCCAAAAAACTAGAATTCCGCTCGATTACCATATTTTTGTGTGCTATTGCCCACGCCTTCCGAGTGGGCCGGGCCGCCGGACTCGAATCGCCTAAAAAATTTTCGGGCCATCAATTAGGACCTAAGGAACCATAGTCACCGCCTCGCCATGATCGTTCCTCATTTTTTTGCATTTTTTGGCCAAAAAACTAGAATTCCGACCGATTCCCATAATTTTGTGTGCTATCGCCCACGCCTTCAGAGTGGGTCGGGCCACCCGGAGCCGGATCGCCTAAAAATTTTCCGGACTATCAAATACGACCTAAGGAACCATAGTCACCGCCCCGCCATGATTGTTCCTAGTCTTTTGCGTTTTTCAGCAAAAAAACTAGAATTCCGCGCGATTTCCATATTTTCGTGTGCTTTAGCCCACGCCTTCCAAGGGGTCCCGGGAACCCCGAACCCCGATCGCCTAAAAATTTTTCGGGCCATCAAATATGACCTAAAGAACTATAGTAACCACCCCGCCATGATCGTTCCTCATTTTTTGCGTTTTTAGGCCAAACAACTAGAATTCCGCGAGATTCCCATATTTTTGTGTGTTATAGCCCACGCCTTCCGAGTGGTCCCGGGACCTCCTAACCCCTATCGCCTAAAATTTTCTCGGACTATCAAATACGACCTAAGGAACCATAGTATCCGCCCCGCCATGATTGTTCCTCATTTTTTGCGTTTTTCGGCCAAACAACTAGAATTCCGCGCGATTCCCATATTTTTGTGTGTTATAGCCCATGCCTTCCGAGTGGTCCCGGGACCTCCGGACCCCTATCGCCTAATATTTTTCTGGACTATCAAATAAGACCAAAGGAACCATAGTCACCGCCCTGCCAAGATCTTTCCACATTTTTTGCATGTTACTGAAAAAGACCTAGAATTTCGCCCGATTCCCATATTTTCATGTGCTATACCCACGCATTCCGAGTGGTCCCAAGAGCCGCGGACCTCGATCGCCTAAAATTTTTCCGGGCAATCAAATACGACATAAGGAACCATATTATCCGCCCTGCCATGATCGTTCCTTATTTTTTGCGTTTTTCGGCCAAACAACTAGAATTTCACGCGATTCCCATATTTTTGTGTGTTATAGCCCACACCTTCCGAGGGGTCCCGGGACCTCCGACCCCGATCGCCTAAAAATTTTCCATACTATCAAATAAGACCAAAGGAACCATAGTCACCTCCCTGCCTAGATCTTTCCACATTTTTTGCATGTTACTGAAAAAGACCTAGAATTTCGCCCGATTCCTATATTTTCGTGTGCTATACCCACGCATTCCGAGTGGTCCCAAGAGACGCGGACCCCTATCACCTAAAATTTTTCCGGACTATCAAATAAGACCTAAGGAACCATAGTCACCGCCCAGCCATGATCGTTCCTAGTTTTTTCCGTTTTTCGGCCAAAAAACTAGAATTCTGCGCGATTCCCATATTTTCGTGTCCTATAACCCACGCCTTCCAAGTGAACCCGGGAACTCCGGACCCCTATCGCCTAAAATTGTTCCGGACTATCAAATACGACCTAAGGAACCATAGTCACCGCCCAGCCATGATCATTCCTCATTTGTTGCATTTTTCGGCCAAAAAACTAGAATTCTGCACGATTACAATATTTTTGTGTGCTATTGCCCACCCTTCCAAGTGGTTCCGGGACCCCCGGGCCCCGATCGCCTAAAATTTTTTCGGGCCGTCAAATACGACCTAAGGAACCATAGAAAGCGCCCCGCGATCATCGTTTCTCATTTTTTGCATTTTTCGGCAAAAAAACTAGAATTACGCCCGATTCCCATATTTTCGTGTGCTATACCCACGCCTTCCAAGTGGTCCGGGGAGCCGCGGACCCCGATCGCCCAAAATTTTTACGGACTATCAAATACGACCTAAGGTACCATAGTCACCGCTCCACCATGATCGTTCCAAATGCTTTGCATTTTTCAGCCAAAAAACTAGAACTCCGCGCGATATGCATATTTTCGTGTGCTATAGCATACGCCTTCCGAGTGGTCCCGGGAGCCGTGGACCCCGATCGCCTAAAATTTTTCGGGCCATCAAATATGACCTAAGGAACCATAGTCACCGCCCGCCATGATCGTTCCTCATTTATTGCATTTTCAGCCAAAAAGCTAGAATTCCGCTCGATTACCATATTTTTGTGTGCCCCACGCCTTCCGAGTGGGCCGGGCCGCCGGACTCGGATCGCCTAAAAAATTTCCGGACTATCAAATACGACCTAAGGAACGATAGTCACCGCCCCGCCATGATCGTTCCTAGTCTTTTGCTTTTTTCATCCAAAAAACTAGAATTCCGCGCGATTTCCATATTTTCGTGTGCTTTAGCCCACGCCTTCAAAGGGGTCCCGGGAACCCCAAACCCCGATCGTCTAAAAATTTTCCGGGCCATCAAATACGACATAAGGAACCATAGTAACCACCCCGCCATGATCGTTCCTCATTTTTTTGCGTTTTTCGGCCAAACAACTAGAATTTCGCCCGATTCCCATATTTTCGTGTGCTATACCCACGCATTCCAAGTGGTCCCAAGAGCCGCGGACCCCGATCGCCTAAAATTTTTACGGACTATCAAATAAGACCTAAGGAACCATAGTCACCGCCCAGCCATGATCGTTCCTAGTTATTTCCATTTTTCAGCAAAAAAACTAGAATTCTGCGCGATTCCCATATTTTCGTGTCCTATAGCCCACGCCTTCCAAGTGAACCCGGGAACTCCGGACCCCTATCGCCTAAAATTTTTCCGTACTATCAAATACGACCCAAGGAACAATAGTCACCGCCCAGCCATGATCAGTCCTCATTTGTTGCGTTTTTCGGCCAAAAATCTTGAATTCCGCCCGATTATAATATTTTTGTGTGCTATTGCCCACCCTTCCAAGTGGTTCCGGGACCTCCGGACCCCGATCGCCTAAAATTTTTCCGGGCCATTAAATACGACCTAAGGAACCATAGTAACCGCCCCGGGATCATCGTTTCTCATTTTTGCATTTTTCGGCCCAAAAACTAGAATTACGGCCTATTCCCATATTTTTGTGTGCTATACCCACGCCTTCGAAGTGGTCCAGGGAGCCGCGGACCCCGATCGCCTAAAATTTATCCGGACTATCAAATATGACCTAAGGTACCATAGTCACCGCCCCACCATGATCGTTCCAAATGCTTTACATTTTTCGGCCAAAAAACTAGAATTCCGCGCGATTCCCATATTTTCGTGTGTTATAGCCCACGCCTTCCGAGTGGTCCCGGGACCGTGGACCCTGATCGCCTAAAATATTTCCGGACTATCAAATATGACTTAAGGAACCATAGTATCCGCCCCTCCATGATCGTTCCTTATTTTTTGCGTTTTTCGGCCAAACAACTAGAATTCCGCGTGATTCCCATATTTTTGTGTGTTATAGCCCACGCCTTCCGAATGGTCCCGGGACCTCCGGACCCCTATCGCCTAATATTTTTCTGGACTATCAAATAAGACCAAAGGAACCATAGTCACCGCACTGCCAAGATCTTTCCACATTTTTTGCATGTTACTTAAAAAGACCTAGAATTTCGCCCTATTCCCATATTTTCGTGTGCTATACCCACGCATTCCGAGTGGTCCCAAGAGACGCGGACCCCTATCGCCTAAAATTTTTTCGGACTATCAAATAAGACCTAAGGAACCATAGTCACCGCCCAGCCATGATCCTTCCTAGTTTTTTCCGTTTTTCGGCCAAAAAATTAGATTTCCGCTCGATTCCCATATTTTCGTGTCAACCCACGCCTTCCAAGTGAACCCGAGAACTCCGGACCCCTATCGCCTAAAATTTTTCCGGACTATCAAATTCGACCTAAGGAACCATAGTCACCGCCCAGCAATGATCATTCCTCATTTGTTGCGTTTTTCAGCCAAAAAACTAGAATTCCGCCCGATTACAATATTTTTGTGTTCTATTGCCCACCCTTCCAAGTGGTTCCGGGACCCCCGGACCCCGATCGCCTAAAATTTTTCCGGGCCGTCAAATACGACCTACGGAACCATAGTAACCGCCTCGCGATCATCGTTTCTCATTTTTTGCTTTTTTCGGCCGAAAAACTAGAATTACACCCGATTCCCATATTTTCGTGTGCTATACCCACGCCTTCCAAGTGGTCCGGGGAGCCGCGGACCCCGATCGCCTAAAAATTTTCCGGACTATCAAATACGACCTATGGTACCATAGTCACCGCCCCACCATGATTGTTCCAAATGATTTGCATTTTTCGGCCAAAATACTAGAACTCCGTGCGATTTGCATACTTTCGTGTGCTATAGCTTACGCCTTCCGAATGGTCCCGGGAGCCGTGGACCCACGCCTTCCGAGTGGGCCAGGCCGACGGACACGGATCGCCAAAAAAATTTTCGGGCCATCAATTACGACTTAAGGAACCATAGTCACCGTCTCGCCATGATCGTTCCTCATGTTTTTAATTTTTGGCCAAAAAACTAGAATTCCGCTCGATTACCATATTTTTGTGTGCTATTGCCCACGCCTTCCGAGTGGGCCGGGCCGCCGGACTCGAATCGCCTAAAAACTTTTCGGGCCATCAATTAGGACCTAAGGAACCATAGTCACTGCCTCGCCATGATCGTTTCTCATTTTTTGCATTTTTTGGCCAAAACACAAGAATTCCGCCCGATTCCCATATTTTTGTGTGCTATCGCCCACGCCTTCCGAGTGGGTCGGGCCCCCCGGAGCCGGATCGCCTAAAATGTTTTCCGGACTATCAAATACGACCTAAGGAACCATAGTCACCGCCCCGCCATGATCGTTCCTAGTCTTTTGCGTTTTTCAGCCAAAAAACTAGAATTCCGCGCGATTTCCATATTTTCGTGTGCTTTAGCCCACGCCTTCCAAGGGGTCCCGGGAACCCCGAACCCCGATTGCCTAAAAATTTTTCGGGCCATCAAATACGACCTAAAGAACTATAGTAACCACCCCGCCATGATCGTTCCCCATTTCTTGCGTTTTTCGGCCAAACAACTAGAATTCCACGCGATTCCCATATTTTTGTGTGTTATAGCCCATGCCTTCCGAGTGGTCCCGGGACCTCCTGACCCCTATCGCCTAAAATTTTTCCGGACTATCAAATACGACCTAAGGAACCATAGTATCCGCCCCGCCATGATCGTTCCTCATTTTTTGCATTTTTCGGCCAAACAACTTAAATTCTGCGCGATTCCCATATTTTTGTGTGTTATAGCCCACGCCTTCCGAGTGGTCCCGGGACCTCCGGACCCCTATCACCTAATATTTTTCCGGACTATCAAATAAGACCAAAGGAACCATAGTCACCGCCCTGCCAAGATCTTTCCACATTTTTTGCATGTTACTGAAAAAGACCTAGAATTTTGCCCGATTCCCATATTTTCGTGTGCTATACCCACGCATTCCGAGTGGTCCCAAGAGCCGCGGACCCCGATCGCCAAAAATTTTTCCGGGCAGTCAAATACGACCAAAGGAACCATATAACCCGCCCTGCCATGATCGTTCCTTTTTTTTTGCATTTTTCGGCCAAACAACTAGAATTCCGCGCGATCCCATATTTTTGTGTGTTAGCCCACACCTTCCGAGGGGTCCCGGGACCTCCGGACCCCGATCGCCTAAAAATTTTCCGGACTATCAAATACGACCTAAGGAACCATAGTATCCGCCCCGCCATGATCGTTCCTCATTTTTTGCGTTTTTCGGCCAAACAACTAGAATTTCGCCCGATTCCCATATTTTCGTGCGCTATACCCACGCATTCCGAGTGGTCCCAAGAGACGCGGACCTCTATTGCCTAAAATTTTTCCGGACTATCATATAAGACCTAAGGAACCATAGTCACCGCCCAGCCATGATCGTTCCTAGTTTTTTCCGTTTTTCGGCCAAAAAACTAGAATTCCGCGCGATTCCCATATTTTCGTGTCCTATAGCCCACGCCTTCCAAGTGAACCCGGGAACTCCGGACCCCTATCGCCTAAAATTTTTCTGGACTATCAAATAAGACCTAAGGAATCATAGTCACCGCCCAGCCATGATCATTCCTCATTTGTTGCGTTTTTCGGCCAAAAAACTAGAATTCCGCCCGATTACAATATTTTTGTGTGCTATTGCCCACGCCTTCCGAGTGGGCCGGGCCGCCGGACTCGGATCGCCTAAAAAAATTTTGGGCCTTCAATTAGGACTTAAGGAACCATAGTCACCGCCTCGCCATGATCGTTTCTCATTTTTTGCATTTTTTGGCCAAAAAACATGAATTCCACCCGATTCCCATATTTTTGTGTACTATCGCCCACGCCTTCCGAGTGGGTCGGGCCCCTCGGAGACGGATCGCCTAAAAATTTTCCGGACTATCAAATACGACCTAAGGAATAATAGTCACCGCCCCGCTATGATCGTTCCTAGTCTTTTGCGTTTTTCAGCCAAAAAACTAGAATTCCGCGCGATTTCCATATTTTCGTGTGCTTTAGCCCATGCCTTCCAAGGGGTCCCGGGAACCCCGAACCCCGATTGCCTAAAAATTTTCCGGGCCTTCAAATACGACATAAGGAATCATAGTAACCACCCCGCCATGATCGTTCCTCATTTTTTGCGTTTTTCGGCCAAACAACTAGAATTCCGCGCGATTCCCATATTTTTGTGTGTTATAGCCCACGCCTTCCAAGGGTTTCCGGGAACCCTGAACCCTGATCGCCTAAAAATTTTCCGGGCCATCAAAAACGACCTAAGGAACCATAGTAACTACCCTGCCATGATCGTTCCTCATTTTTTGCATTTTTCGGCCAAACAACTAGAATTCCGCACGATTCCCATATTTTTGTGTGTTATAGCCCACGCCTTCCGAGTGGTCCCGGGACCTCCTGACCCCTATCGCCTAAAATTTTTCCGGACTATCAAATACGACCTAAGGAACCATAGTATCCGCCCCGCCATGATCGTTCCTCATTTATTGCGTTTTTCGGCCAAAAAACTAGAATTCCGCTCGATTACCAAATTTTTGTGTGCCCCACGCCTTCCGAGTGGGCCGGGCCGCCTGACTCGGATCGCCTAAAAAAATTTCGGGCCATCAATTAGGACCTAAGGAACCATAGTCACCGCCTCGCCAAGATCGTTCCTCATTTGTTTGCATTTTTTGGCCAAAAAACTAGAATTCCGCCCGATTCCCATATTTTTGTGTGCTATCCCCCACGCCTTCCGAGTGGGTTGGGCCCCCCGGAGCCGGATCGCCTAAAAATTTTCCGGACTATCAAAAATGACCTAAGGAACCATAGTCACCGCCCGCCATGCTCCTTCCTAGTCTTTTGCATTTTTCAGCCAAAACACTAGAATTCCGCGCGATTTCCATATTTTCGTGTGCTTTAGCCCATGCCTTCCAAGGGGTCCCGGGAACCCCGAACCCCGATCACCGAATAATTTTCCGGGCCATCAAATACGACCTAAGGAACCATAGTAACCACCCCTCCATGATCGTTCCTCAATTTTTGCATTTTTCGGCCAAACAACTAGAATTCCGCGCGATTCCCATATTTTTGTGTGTTATAGCCCACGCCTTCCGAGTGGTCCCGGGACCTCCGGACCCCTATCGCCTAATATTTTTTCGGACTATCAAATAAGACCAAAGGAACCATAGCCACCGCCCAGCCAAGATTTTTCCACATTTTTTGCCCGATTCCCATATTTTCGTGTGCTATACCCACGCATTTCGAGTGGTCCCAAGAGCCGCGGACCCCGATCGCCTAACATTTTTCCGGGCTATCAAATACGACATAAGGAACCATAGTAACCACCCCTCCATGATCGTTCCTCATTTTTTGCGTTTTTCGGCCAAACAAGTAGAATTTCGCGCGATTCCCATATTTTTGTGTGTTATAGCCCACGCCTTCCAAGTGAACCCGGGAAATCCGGACACTTATCGCCTAAAATTTTTCCGGACTATCAAATACGACCTAAGGAACCATAGTCACCGCCCAGCCATGATCATTCCTCATTTGTTGTATTTTTCGGCCAAAAAACTAGAATTCTGCCCGATTACAATATATTTGTGTGCTATTGCACACGCCTTCCGAGTAGTCCCGGGACCTCCGGACCCCTATCGCCTAAATTTTTTCCGGACTATCAAATACGACCTAAGAAACCATAGTATCCGCCCCGCCATGATCGTTCCTCATTTTTTGCGTTTTTCGGCCAAACAACAAGGATTCCGTGCCATCCGAGTGGTCCCGGGTCTCCGGACTCCTATCGCCTAAAATTTATCCGGACTATCAAATAAGACCTAAGGAACCATAGTCACCGCCCAGCCTTGATCGTTCCTAGTTTTTTCTATTTTTCGGCCAAAAAACTAGAATTCCGCGCGATTCACATATTTTCGTGTCCTATAGCCCACGCCTTCCAAGTGAACCCAGGAACTCCAGACCCCTATCGCCTAAAATTTTTCCGGACTATCAAATGCGACCTAAGGAACCATAGTCACCGCCCAGCCATGATCATTCCTCATTTGTTGCGTTTTTCGGCCAAAAAACTAGAATTCCGCCCGATTACAATATTTTTGTGTGCTATTGCCCACCCTTCCAAGTGGTTCCGGGACCCCCGGACCCCGATCGCCTAAAAGTTTTTTGTGCCATCAAATACGACCTAAGGAACCATAGTAACCGCCCCGCCATCATCGTTTCTCATTTTTTGCATTTTTCGGCCAAAAAACTAGAATTACGCCCTATTCCCATATTTTTGTGTGCTATACCCTCGCCTTCCAAGTGGTCCGGGGAGCAGCAGACCTCGATCGCCTAAAATTTTTTCGGACTATCAAATAAGACCAAAGGAACCATAGTCACCGCCCAGCCATGATTATTCCTCATTTGTTGCATTTTTCGGCTAAAAAACTAGAATTCCGCCCGATTACAATATTTTTGTGTGCTATTGCCCACCCTTCCAAGTGGTTCCGGGACTCCCAGACCCCGATCGCCTAAAATTTTTCCGGGCCCTCAAATACGACCTAAGGAACCATAGTAACCGCCCCGCCATCATCGTTTCTCATTTTTTGCATTTTTCGGTCAAACAACTAGAATTCCGCACGATTCCCATATTTTTGTGTGTTATAGCCCACGCCTTCCGAGTGGTCCCGGGTCCTCCGGACCCCTATCGCCTAATATTTTTCCGGACTATCAAATAAGACCAAAGGAACTATAGTCACCGCCCTGCCAAGATTTTTCCACATTTTTTGCATGTTACTGAAAAAGACCTAGAATTTTGCCCGATTCCCATATTTTCGTGTGCTATACCCACGCATTCCGAGTGGTCCCAAGAGCCGCGGACCCCGATCGCCTAACATTTTTCCGGGCCATCAAATACGACATAAGGAACCATAGTAACCACCCCGCCATGATCGTTTCTCATTTTTTGCGTTTTTCGGCCAAACAACTAGAATTCCGCGCGATTCCCATATTTTTGTGTGTTATAGCCCACGCCTTCCAAGTGAACCCGGGAAATCCGGACACTTATCGCCTAAAATTTTTCCGGACTATCAAATACGACCTAAGGAACCATAGTCACCGCCCAGCCATGATCATTCCTCATTTGTTGCATTTTTCGGCCAAAACACTAGAATTCGGCCCGATTACAATATATTTTTGTGCTATTGCCCACGCCTTCCGAGTGGTCCCGGGACCTCCGGACCCCTATCGCCTAAATTTTTTCCGGACTATCAAATACGACCTAAGGAACCATAGTATCCGCCCCGCCATGATCGTTCCTCATTTTTTGCGTTTTTCGGCCAAACAACAAGGATTCCGCGCCATCCGAGTGGTCCCGGGTCTCCGGACTCCTATCGCCTAAAATTTATCTGGACTATCAAATAAGACCTAAGGAACCATAGTCACCGCCCAGCCTTGATCGTTCCTAGTTTTTTCTATTTTTCGGCCAAAAAACTAGAATTCCGCGCGATTCCCATATTTTCGTGTCCTATAGCCCACGCCTTCCAAGTGAACCCAGGAACTCCAGACCCCTATCGCCTAAAATTTTTCCGGACTATCAAATGCGACCTAAGGAACCATAGTCACCGCCCAGCCATGATCATTCCTCATTTGTTGCGTTTTTCGGCCAAAAAACTAGAATTCCGCCCGATTACAATATTTTTGTGTGCTATTGCCCACCCTTCCAAGTGGTTCCGGGACCCCCGGACCCCGATCGCCTAAAAGTTTTTTGTGCCATCAAATACGACCTAAGGAACCATAGTAACCGCCCCGCCATCATCGTTTCTCATTTTTTGCATTTTTCGGCCAAAAAACTAGAATTACGCCCGATTCCCATATTTTTGTGTGCTATACCCTCGCCTTCCAAGTGGTCCGGGGAGCAGCAGACCTCGATCGCCTAAAATTTTTCCGGACTATCAAATAAGACCAAAGGAACCATAGTCACCGCCCAGCCATGATTATTCCTCATTTGTTGCATTTTTCGGCCAAAAAACTAGAATTCCGCCCGATTACAATATTTTTGTGTGCTATTGCCCACCCTTCCAAGTGGTTCCGGGACTCCCAGGCCCCGATCGCCTAAAATTTTTCCGAGCCCTCAAATACGACCTAAGGAACCATAGTAACCGCCCCGCCATCATCGTTTCTCATTTTTTGCATTTTTTCGGTCAAACAACTAGAATTCCGCGCGATTCCCATATTTTTGTGTGTTATAGCCCATGCCTTCCGAGTGGTCCCGGGTCCTCCGGACCCCTATCGCCTAATATTTTTCTGGACTATCAAATAAGACCAAAGGAACTATAGTCACCGCCCTGCCAAGATTTTTCCACATTTTTTGCATGTTACTGAAAAAGACCTAGAATTTTGCCCGATTCCCATATTTTCGTGTGCTATACCCACGCATTCCGAGTGGTCCCAAGAGCCGCGGACCCCGATCGCCTAACATTTTTCCGGGCCATCAAATACGACATAAGGAACCATAGTAACCACCCCGCCATGATCGTTCCTCATTTTTTGCGTTTTTCGGCCAAACAACTAGAATTCCGCGCGATTCCCATATTTTTGTGTGTTATAGCCCACGCCTTCCAAGTGAACCCGGGAAATCCGGACACTTATCGCCTAAAATTTTTCCGGACTATCAAATACGACCTAAGGAACCATAGTCACCGCCCAGCCATGATCATTCCTCATTTGTTGCATTTTTCGGCCAAAACACTAGAATTCGGCCCGATTACAATATATTTTTGTGCTATTGCCCACGCCTTCCGAGTGGTCCCGGGACCTCCGGACCCCTATCGCCTAATATTTTTCTGGACTATCAAATAAAACCAAAGGAATCATAGTCACCGCCCTGCCAAGATTTTTCCACATTTTCTGCATGTTACTGAAAAAGACCTAGAATTTTTCCCGATTCCCATATTTTCATGTGCTATACCCACGCATTCCGAGTGGTCCCAAGAGCCGCGGACCCCGATCGCCTAACATTTTTTCGGGCAATCAAATATGACCTAAGGAACCATAGTATCCGCCCCGCCATGATCGTTCCTTATTTTTTGCGTTTTTCGGCCAAACAACTAGAATTCCGCGCGATTCCCATATTTTTGTGTGTTATAGCCCACACCTTCCGAGTGGTACCGGGACCTCCGGACCCCTATCGCCTAAAATTTTTCCCGACTATCAAATACGACCTAAGGAACCATAGTATCCGCCCCGCCATGATCGTTCCTCATTTTTTACGTTTTTCGGCCAAACAACTAGAATTCCGCGCGATTCCCATATTTTCGTGTCCTATAGCCCACGCCTTCCAAATGAACCCGGGAAATCCGGACACCTATCGCCTAAAATTTTTTCGGACTATCAAATACGACCTAAGGAACCATAGTCAACCCCCAGCCATGATCATTCCTCATTTGTTGCGTTTTTCCGCCAAAAAACTAGAATTCCGCCCGATTCCCATATTTTCGTGTGCTATACCCACTCCTTCCAAGTGGTCCGGGGAGCCACGGACCCCGATCGCCTAACATTTTTCCGGACTATCAAATACGACCTAAGCTACCATAGTCACCGCCCCATCATGATCGTTCCAAATGCTTTGCATTTTTCGGCCAAATAACTAGAACTCCGCACGATTTGCATATTTTCGTGTGCTATAGCTTACGCCTTCCGAGTGGTCCCGGGAGCCATGGACCCCGATCGCCTAAAATTTTTAGGGCCATCAAATACGACCTAAGGAACCATAGTCACCGCCCCGCCATGATCGTTCCTCATTTATTGCGTTTTTCGGCAAAAAAACTAGAATTCCGCTTGATTACCATATATTTGTGTGCCCCACGCCTTCCGAGTGGGCCGGGCCGCCGGAATAGGATCGCCTAAAAAATTTTTGGGACATCAATTAGGACCTAAGGAACCATAGTCACCGCCTCGCCAAGATCGTTCCTCATTTTTTTTGCATTTTTTGGCCAAAAAACTAGAATTCCGCCCGATTCCCATATTTTTGTATGCTATCCCCCACGCCTTCCGAGTGGGTCGGGCCCCCCGGAACCGGATCGCCTAAAAATTTTCCGGACTATCAAATACAACCTAAGGAACCATAGTCAATGCCCTGCCATGATCCTTCCTAGTCTTTTGCGTTTTCAGCCAAAAAACTAGAATTCCGCGCGATTTCCATATTTTCGTGTGCTTTAGCCCATGCCTTCCAAGGGTTCCCGGGAACCCCGAACCCCGATCGCCTAAAAATTTTCCGGGCCATCAAATACGACATAAGGAACCATAGTAACCACCCCGCCATGATCGTTCCTCATTTTTTGCGTTTTTCGGCCAAACAACTAGAATTCCGCGCTATTCCCATATTTTTGTGTGTTATAGCCCACCCCTTCCAAGGGCTTCCGGGAACCCCGAACCCCGATCGCCTAAAAATTTTCCGGGCCATCAAATACGACCTAAGGAACCATAGTAACTACCCTGCCATGATCGTTCCTCATTTTTTGCATTTTTCGGCCAAACAACTAGAATTCCGCGCGATTCCCATATTTTTGTGTGTTATAGCCCACGCCTTCCGAGTGGTCCCGGGACCTCCTGACCCCTATCGCCTAAAATTTTTCCGGACTATCAAATACGACCTAAGGAACCATAGTATCCGCCCCGCCATGATCGTTCCTTATTTATTGCATTTTTCGGCCAAAAAACTAGAATTTCGCTCGATTACCATATTTTTGTGTGCCCCACGCCTTCCGAGTGGGCCGGGCCACCGGACTCGGATCGCCTAAAAAGATTTCGGGCCATCAATTAGGACCTAAGGAACCATAGCCACCGCCTCGCCAAGATCGTTCCTCATTTTTTTGCATTTTTTGGCCAAAAAACTAGAATTCCGTCCGATTCCCATATTTTTGTGTGCTATCCCCCACGCCTTCCGAGTGGGTCGGGCCCCCAGGAGCCAGATCGCCTAAAAATTTTCCGGACTATCAAATACGACCTAAGGAACCATAGTCACCGCCCCGCCATGCTCCTTCCTAGTCTTTTGCATTTTTCAGCCAAAAAACTAGAATTCTGCGCGATTTCCATATTTTCGTGTGCTTTAGCCCATGCCTTCCAAGGGGTCCCGGGAACCCCGAACCCCGATCGCCTAAAAATTTTCCGGGGCATCAAATACGACCTAAGGAACCATAGTAACCACCCCGCCATGATCGTTCCTCATTTTTTGCATTTTTTGGCCAAACAATTAGAATTCCGCGCGATTCCCATATTTTCGTGTCCTATAGCCCACGCCTTCCAAGTGAACCCGGGACCTCCGGACCCCTATCGCCTAATATTTTTCCAGACTATCAAATAAGACCAAAGGAACCATAGCCACCGCCCAGCCATGATCAATCCTCATTTTTTCCATTTTTCGGCCAAAAAACTAGAATTCCGCCCGATTACAATATTTTTGTGTGCTATTGCCCACCCTTCCAAGTGGTTCCGGGACCCCCGGACGCCGATCGCCTAAAATTTTTCCGGGCCGTCAAATACGACCTAAGGAACCATTGTAACCGCCCCGCCATCATCGTGTCTCATTTTTTGCATTTTTCGGCCAAAAAACTAGAATTACGCCCGATTCCCATATTTTCGTGTGCTACGCCTTCCAAGTGGTCCGAGGAGCCGCGGACTCCTATCGCCTAAAATTTTTCCGGACTATCAAATAAGACCAAAGGAACCATAGTCACCGCCCAGCCATGATCATTCCTCATTTGTTGCATGTTTCGGCCAAAAAACTAGAATTCCGCCCGATTACAATGTTTTTGTGTGCTATTGCCCACCCTTCCAAGTGGTTCCGGGACCCCTGGACCCCGATCGCCTAAATTTTTTCCGGGCCATCAAATACGACCTAAGGAACCATAGTAACCGCACCGCCATCATCGTTTCTCTTTTTTTGCATTTTTCGGCCAAACAACTAGAATTCCGCGCGATTCCCATATTTTTGTGTGTTATAGCCCACGCCTTCCGAGTGGTCCCGGGTCCTCCGGTCCCCTATCGCCTAATATTTTTCCGGACTATCAAATAAGACCAAAGGAACTATAGTCACCGCCCTGCCAAGATCATTCCATATTTTTTGCATGTTACTGAAAAACACCTAGAATTTTGCCCGATTCCCATATTTTCGTGTGCTATACCGACGCATTCCGAGTGGTCCCAAGAGCCGCGGACCCCGATCGCCTAACATTTTTCCTGGCCATCAAATACGACATAAGGAACCATAGTAACCACCCCGCCTTGATCGTTCCTCATTTTTTGCGTTTTTCGGCCAAAAAACTAGAATTCCGCGCGATTCCCATATTTTTGTGTGTTATAGCCCACGCCTTCCAAGTGAACCCGGGAAATCCGGACACTTATCGCCTAAAATTTTTCCGGACTATCAAATACGACCTAAGGAACCATAATCACCGCCCAGCCATGATCATTCCTCATTTGTTGCGTTTTTCGGCCAAAAAACTAGAATTCCGCCCGATTACAATATATTTGTGTGCTATTGCCCACGCCTTCCGAGTGGTCCCGGGACATCCGGAACCCTATCGCCTAAATTTTTTCCGGACTATCAAATACGACCTAAGGAACCATAGTATCCGCCCCGCCATGATCGTTCCACATTTTTTGCATTTTTTGGCCAAACAACAAGGATTCCGCGCCATCCCATATTTTTGTGTGTTATAGCCCATGCCTTCCGAGTGGTCCTGGGTGTCCGGACCCCTATCACCTAAAATTTTTCGGACTATCAAATAAGACCTAAGAAACCATAGTCACCGCCCAGCCTTGATCGTTCCTAGTTTTTTCTGTTTTTCGGCCAAAAAACTAGAATTACGCGCGATTCCCATATTTTCGTGTCCTATAGCCCACGCCTTCCAAATGAACCCGGGAACTCCGGACCCCTATCGCCTAAAATTTTTCAGGACTATCAAATACGACATAAGGAACCATAGTCACCGCCCAGCCATGATCATTCCTCATTTGTTGCATTTTTCGGCCAAAAAACTAGAATTTCGCCCGATTACAATATTTTTGTGTGCTATTGCCCACCCTTCCAAGTGGTTCCGGGACCCCCGGACCCCGATCGCCTAAAATTTTTCCGGGGCGTCAAATATGACCTAAGGAACCATAGTAACCGCCCCGCCATCATCGTTTCTCATTTTTTGCATTTTTCGGCCAAAAAACTAGAATTACCCCCGATTCCCATATTTTCGTGTGCTATACCCTCGCCTTCCAAGTGGTCCGGGGAGCAGCAGACCCCGATCGCCTAAAATTTTTCCGGACTATCAAATAAGACCAAAGGAACCATAATCACCGCCCATCCATGATCATTCCTCATTTGTTGCATTTTTCGGCCAATAAACTAGAATTCCGCCCGATTACAATATTTTTGTGTGCTATTGCCCACCCTTCCAAGTGGTTCCGGGACCCCCAGACTCAGATCGCCTAAAATTTTTCCGGGACGTCATATACGACCTAAGGAACCATAGTAACCGCCCCGCCATCATCGTTTCTCATATTTTGCATTTTTCGGCCAAACAACTAGAATTCCGTGCGATTCCCATATTTTTGTGTGTTGTAGCCCACGCCTTCCGAGTGGTCCCGGGACCTCCGGACCCCTATCGCCTAATATTTTTCCGGACGATCAAATAAGACCAAAGGAATCATAGTCACCGCCCTGCCAAGATCTTTCCACATTTTTTGCATGTTACTGAAAAAGACCTAGAATTTCGCCCGATTCCCATATTTTCGTGTGCTATACCCATGCATTCCGAGTGGTCCCAAGAGCCGCGGACCCCGATCGCCTAAAATTTTTCCGGGCAATCAAATACGACCTAAGGAACCATAGTATCCGCCCTGCCATGATCGTTCCTTATTTTTTGCGTTTTTCGGCCAAACAACTAGAATTCCGCGCGATTCCCATATTTTTGTGTGTTATATCCCACACCTTCCGAGTGGTCCCGGGACCTCCGGACCCCTATCGCCTAAAATTTTTCCGGACTATCAAATACGACCTAAGGAACCATAGTATCTGCCCCGCCATGATCGTTCCTCATTTTTTACGTTTTTCGGCCAAACAACTAGAATTCCGCGCAATTCCCGTATTTTCGTGTCCTATAGCCCACGCCTTCCAAGTGAACCCGGGAACTCCGGACCCCTATCGCCTAAAATTTTTCAGGACTATCAAATACGACCTAAGGAACCATAGTCACCGCCCAACCATGATCATTCCTCATTTGTTGCGTTTTTCGGCCAAAAAACTAGAATTCCGCCCGATTACAATATTTTTGTGTGCTATTGCCCACCCTTCCAAGTGGTTCCGGGATCCCCGGACCCCGATCGGCTACAATTTTCCCGGGCCGTCAAAGTGGTCCGGGGAGCAGCAGACCCCGATCGCCTAAAATTTTTCCGGACTATCAAATAAGACCAAAGGAACCATAGTCACCGCCCAGCCATGATCATTCCTCATTTGTTGCATTTTTCGGCCAATAAACTAAAATTCCGCCCATTTACAATATTTTTGTGTGCTATTGCCCACCCTTCCAAGTGGTTCCGGGACCCCCAGACCCCGATCGCCTAAAATTTTTTCGGGCCGTCCAATACGACCTAAGGAACCATAGTAACCGCCCCACCATCATCGTTTCTCATATTTTGCGTTTTTCGGCCAAACAACTAGAATTCCGCGCGATTCCCATATTTTTGTATGTTATAGCCCACGCCTTCCGAGTGGTCCCGGGACCTCCGGACCCCTATCGCCTAATATTTTTCCGGACTATCAAATAAGACCAAAGGAATCATAGTCACCGCCATGCCAAGATCTTTCTACATTTTTTGCATGTTACTGAAAAAGACCTAGAATTTCGCCCGATTCCCATATTTTCGTGTGCTATACCCACGCATTCCGAGTGGTCCCAAGAGCCGCGAACCCCGATCGCCTAAACTTTTTACGGGCAATCAAATACGACCTAAGGAACCATAGTATCCGCCCCGCCATGATGGTTCCTTATTTTTTGCATTTTTCGGCCAAACAACTAGAATTCCGCGCGATTCCCATATTTTTGTGTGTTATAGCCCACACCTTCCGAGTGATCCCGGGACCTCCGGACCCCTATCGCCTAAAATTTTTCCGGACTATCAAATATGACCTAAGGAACCATAGTATCCGCCCTGCCATGATCGTTCCTCATTTTTTACGTTTTTCGGCCAAACAACTAGAATTCCGCGCGATTCCCATATTTTCGTGTCCTATAGCCCACGCCTTCCAAGTGAACCCGGGAACTCCGGACCCCTATCGCCTAAAATTTTTTCGGAATATCAAATACGACCTAAGGAACCATAGTCACCGCCCAGCCATGATCATTCCTCATTTGTTGCGTTTTTCGGCCAAAAAACTAGAATTCCGCTCGATTACAATATTTTTGTGTGCTATTGCCCACCCTTCCAAGTGGTTCCGGGACCCCCGGACCCCGATCGCCTAAAATTTTTCCGGGCCATCAAATATGACCTAAGGAACCATAGTAACCGCCCCGCCATCATCGTTTCTCATTTGTTGCATTTTTCGGCCAAAAAACTAGAATTACGCCCGATTCCCATATTTTCGTGTGCTATACCCACGCCTTCCAAGTGGTCCGGGGAGCAGCAGACCCCGATCACCTAAAATTTTTCTGGACTGTCATATAAGACCAAAGGAAGCATAGTCACCGCCCAGCCATGATCATTCCTCATTTGTTTAAGTTTTTGGCCAAAAAACTAGAATTCCTCTCGATTATAATTTTTTTGTGTGCTATTGCCCACCCTTCCAAGTGGTTCCGGGACCCCCGGACCCCGATCGCCTAAAATTTTTCCGGGCCGTCAAATACGACCTAAGGAACCATAGTAACCGCCCCGCCATCATCGTTTCTCATTTTTTGCATTTTTCGGCCATAAAACTAGAATTACGCCCGATTCCCATATTTTCGTGTGCTATACCCACGCATTCTAAGTGGTCCTAGGAGCCGCGGACCCCGATCGCCTAAAATTTTTCCGGACTATAAAATATGACCTAAGGTACCATAGTCACCGCCCACCATGATCGTTCCAAATGCTTTGCATTTTTCGGCCAAAAAACTAGAACTCCGCGCGATTTGCATATTTTCGTGTGCTATAGCTTACGCCTTCCGAGTGGTCCCGGGAGACGTGGACCCCGATCGCCTAAAATTTTCCGGGCCATCAAATACGACCTAAGGAACCATAGTCACCGCCCCGCCATGATCGTTCCTCATTTATTGCGTTTTTCGGCCAAAAAACTAGAATTCCGCTCGATTACCATATTTTTGTGTGCCACGCCTTCCGAGTGGGCCGTGCCGCCGGACTCGGATCGCCTAAAAAGTTTTAGGGCCATCAATTAGGACCTAAGGAACCATAGTCACCGCCCCGCCATGATCCTTCCTAGTCTTTTGCGTTTTTCAGCCAAAAAACTAGAATTCCGCGCGATTTCCTTATTTTCGTGTGCTTTAGCCCACGCCTTCCAAGGGGTCCCGGGAACCCCGAACCCCGATCGCCTAAAAATTTTCCGGGCTATCAAATATGACCTAAGGAACCATAGTAACCACCCCGCAATGATCGTTCCTCATTTTTTGCCTTTTTCGGCCAAACAACTAGAATTCCGCGCAATTCCTATATTTTTGTGTGTTATAGCCCACGCCTTCCGAGTGGTCCCAGGACCTCCTGACCCCTATCGCCTAAAATTTTTCCGGACTATCAAATACGACCTAAGGAACCATAGTATCCGCCCTGCCATGATCGTTCCTCATTTTTTGCGTTTTTCGGCCAAACAGCTAGAATTCCGCGCGATTCCCATATTTTTGTGTGTTATAGCCCACGCCTTTATGAGTGGTCCCGGGACCTCCGGACCCCGATCGCCTAAAATTTTTCCGGACTATCAAATAAGACCAAAGGAACCATAGTCACCACCCAGCCATGATCATTCCTCATTTGTTGCATTTTTCGGCCAAAAAACTAGAATTCCGCCCGATTACAATATTTTTGTGTGCTATTGCCCAACCTTCCAAGTGGTTCCAGGACCCCCCGACCCCGATCGGCTAAAATTTTTCCGGGATGTCAAATACGACCTAAGGAACCATAGTAACCGCCCCGCCATAATCGTTCCTCATTTTTTGCGTTTTTTGGCAAAAAAACTATATTTACGCCTGATTCCCATATTTTTGTGTGCTATCACCCACGCCGCCCGAGTGGGTCGGGCCCCCCGGAGTCGGATCGTCTAAAAATTTTCCAGACTATCCAATACGACCTAAGGAACCATAGTCACCACCCCGCCATGATCGTTCCAAATGCTTTGCATTTTTCGGCCAAAAAACTAGATCTCCGCGCGATTTGTATATTTTAGTGTGCTATAGCTTACGCCTTCCGAGTGGTCCCGGAAGCCGTGGACCCCGATCGGGTAAAATTTTCCGGGCCATCAAATACGACCTAAGAAACCATAGTCACCGCCCTGCCATGATCGTTCCTCATTTTTTGCATTTTTTGGCCAAAAAACTAGAATTCCGCCCGATTACAAAATTTTGGGTGCTATTGCCCACCCTTCCAAGTGGTTCCGGGACCCCCGGACCCCGATCGCCTAAAATTTTTCCGGGCCGTCAAATACGACCTAAGGAACCATAGTAACCGCCCCGCCATCATCGTTTCTCATTTTTTGCATTTTTCGGCCAAAAAACTAGAATTACGCCCGATTCCCATATTTTTGTGTGCTATACCCACGCCTTCTAAGTGGTCCGGGGAGCCGCGGACCCCGATCGCCTAAAATTTTTCCGGACTATAAAATACGACCTAAGGTACCATAGTCACTGCCGACCATGATCGTTCCAAATGCTTTGCATTTTTCGGCCAAAAAACTAGAACTCCGCGCGATTTGCATATTTTCGTGTGCTATAGCTTACGCCTTCCGAGTGGTCCCGGGAGCCGTGGACCCCAATCGCCTAAAATTTTCCGGGTCATCAAATACGACCTAAGGAACCATAGTCACCGCCCCGCCATGATCGTTCCTCATTTATTGCGTTTTTCGGCCAAAAAACTAGAATTCCGCTCGATTACCATATTTTTATGTGCCACGCCTTCCGAGTGGGCCGTGCCGCCGGACTCGGATCGCCTAAAAAATTTCGGGCCATCAATTAGGACCTAAGGAACCATAGTCACCGCCCCGCCATGATCCTTCCTAGTCTTTTGCGTTTTTCAGCCAAAAAACTAGAATTCCGGGCGATTTCCATATTTTCGTGTGCTTTAGTCCACGCCTTCCAAGGGGTCCCGGGAACCCGAACGCCTAAAAATTTTTCAGGCCATCAAATACGACCTAAGGAACCATAGTAACCACCCTGCCATGATCGTTCCTCATGTTTTGCGTTTTTCGGCCAAACAACTAGAATTCCGCGCGATTCCTATATTTTTGTGTGTTATAGCCCACGCCTTACAAGTGATCCCGGGACCTCCTGACCCCTATCGCCTAAAATATTTCCGGACTATCAAATACGACCTAAGGAACCATAGTATCCGCCCCGCCATGATCGTTCCTCATTTTTTTGCGTTTTTCGGCCAAACAACTAGAATTCCGCGCGATTCCCATATTTTTGTGTGTTATAGCCCACGCCTTCCGAGTGGTCCCGGGACCTCCGGATCCCGATCGCCTAGAATTTTTCCGGACTATCAATTAAGACCAAAGGAACCATAGTCACCGCCCAGCCATGATCATTCCTCATTTGTTGCATTTTTTGGCCAAAAAACTAGAATTCCGCCCGATTACAATATTTTTGTGTGCTATTGCCCACCCTTCCAAGTAGTTCCGGGACCCCCGGACCCCGATCGGCTAAAATTTTTCCGGGCCGTCAAATACGACCTAAGGAACCATAGTAACCGCCCCGCCATGATCATTCCTCATTTTTTGCATTTTTCGGCCAAAAAACTAGAATTCCGCCCGATTACAATATTTGTGTGTGCTATTGCCCACCCTTCCAAGGGGTCCCAGGAACCCCGAACCCCGATCGCCTAAAAATTTTCCGGGCCATCAAATACGACCTAAGGAACCATAGTAACCACCCCGCCATCATCGTGCCTCATGTTTTGCGTTTTTCGGCCAAACAACTAGAATTCCGCGCGATTCCCATAGTTAGCCCACGCCTTCCGAGTGGTCCCAGGACCTCCTGACCCTATCGCCTAAAATTTTTCCGGACTATCAAATACGACCTAAGGAACCATAGTATCCGCCCCGCCATGATCGTTCCTCATTTTTTGCATTTTTCGGCCAAATAACTTAAATTCCGCGCGATTCCCATATTTTTGTGTGTTATAGCCCACGCCTTCCGAGTGGTCCCGGGACCTCCGGACCCCTATCGCCTAATATTTTTCCGGACTATCAAATAAGACCAAAGGAACCATAGTCACCGCCCTGCCAAGATCTTTCCATATTTTTTGCATGTTACTGAAAAAGACCTAGAATTTCGCCCGATTCCCATATTTTCGTGTGCTATACCCACGCATTCCGAGTGGTCCCAAGAGCCGCGAACCCCGATCGCCTAAACTTTTTACGGGACATCAAATACGACCTAAGGAACCATAGTATCCGCCCCGCCATGATCGTTCCTTATTTTTTGCATTTTTCGGCCAAACAACTAGAATTCCGTGCGATGCCCATATTTTTGTGTGTTATAGCCCACACCTTCCGAGTGGTCCCGGGACCCCCGGACACCTATCGCCTAAAAATTTGCCGGACTATCAAGTACGACCTAAGGAACCATAGTATCCGCCCCTCCATGATCGTTCCTCATTTTTTGCATTTTTCGGCCAAACAACTAGAATTCCGCGCGATTCCCATATTTTTGTATGTTATAGCCCACGCCTTCCGAGTGGTCCCGGGACCTCCGGACCCCTATCGCCTAATATTTTTCCGGACTATCAAATACGACCTAAGGAACCATAGTCACCGCCCGGCCATGATCATTCCTCATTTGTTGCGTTTTTCCGCCAAAACACTAGAATTCCGCCCTATTACAAAATTTTTGAGTGCTATTGCCCACCCTTCCAAGTTGTTCCGGGACCCCCGGACCCCGATCGCCTAAAATTTTTCCGGGCCGTCAAATACGACCTAAGGAACCATAGTAACCGCCCCACCATCATCTTTTCTCATTTTTTGCACATTTCGGCCAAAAAACTAGAATTACGCCCGATTCCCATATTTTCGTGTGCTATACCCACGCCTTCCAAGTGGTCCAGGGAGCCGCGGACCCCGATCGCCTAAAACTTTTCCGGACTATCAAATACATCCTAAGGTACCATAGTCACCGCCCCACCATGATCGTTCCAAATGCTTTGCATTTTTCGGCCAAAAAACTAGAACTCCGCGCGATTTGCATATTTTAGTGTGCTATAGCTTACGCTTTCCGAGTGGTCCCGGGAGCCGTGGACCCCGATCGCCTAAAATTTACCGGGCCATCAAATACGACCTAAGGAACCATAGTCACCGCCCCGCCATGATAGTTCCTCATTTATTGCGGTTTTCGTCCAAAAAACTAGAATTCCGCTCGATTACCATATTTTTGTGTGCTATTGCCCACGCCTTCCGAGTGGGCCGGGCCGCCGGACTCGGATCGCCTCAAAAATTTTTGGGCCATCAATTAGGACCTAAGGAACCATAGTCACCGCCTCGCCATGATCGTTCCTCATTTTTTGCATTTTTTGGCCAAAAAACTAGAATTCCGCTCGATTCCCATATTTTTTTGTGTTATAGCCCATGCCTTCAGAGTGGTCCCGGGACCTCCTGACCCCTATCGCCTAAAAATTTTCTGGACTATCAAATACGACCTAAGGAACCATAGTATCCGCCCCGCCATGATCGTTCCTTATTTTTTGCATTTTTCGGCCAAACAACTAGAATTTCCGCGCGATGCCCATATTTTTGTGTGTTATAGCCCACACCTTCCGAGTGGTCCCGGGACCCCCGGACCCCTCTCGCCTAAAAATTTGCCGGACTATCAAATACGACCTAAGGAACCATAGTATCCGCCCCTCCATGATCGTTCCTCATTTTTTGCATTTTTCGGCCAAACAACTAGAATTCCGCGCGATTCCCATATTTTTGTATGTTATAGCCCACGCCTTCCGAGTGGTCCCGGGACCTCCGGACCCCTATCGCCTAATATTTTTCCTGACTATCAAATAAGACCAAAGGAACCACAGTCACCGCCCTGCCAAGAACTTTCCATACTTTTTGCATGTTACTGAAAAAGACCTAGAATTTCGTCCGATTCCCATATTTTCGTGTGCTATACCCACACATTCCGAGTGGTCCCAAGAGCCGCGGACCCCGATCGCCTAATCTTTTTATGGGCAATCAAATACGACCTAAGGAACCATAGTATCCGCCCCGCCATGATCGTTCCTTATATTTTGCGTTTTTCGGCCAAACAACTAGAATTCCGCGCGATGCCCATATTTTTGTGTGTTATAGCCCACACCTTCCGAGTGGTCCCGGGACCTCCGGACCCCTATCGCCTAAAATTTTGCCGGACTGTCAAATACGACCTAAGGAACCACAGTATCCGCCCCGCCATGATCGTTCATCATGTTTTACGTTTTTCGGCCAAACAACTAGAATTCCGCGCGATTCCCATATTTTCGTGTCCTATAGCCCACGCCTTCCAAGTGAACCCGGGAACTCCGGACCCCTATCGCCCAAAATTTTTCCGGACTATCAAATACGACCTAAGGAACCATAGTTACCGCCCAGCCATGATCATTCCTCATTTGTTGCATTTTTCCGCCAAAACACTAGAATTCTACCCTATTACAATATTTTTGTGTGCTATTGCCCACCCTTCCAAGTTGTTCTGGGACCCTCGGACCCCGATCGCCTAAAAATTTTTCGGGCTATCAAATACGACCTAAGGAACCATAGTAACCGCCTCGCCATCATCATTTCTCATTTTTTGCATATTTCGGCCAAAAAACTAGAATTACGCCCGATTCCCATATTTTCGTGTGCTATACCCACGCCTTCCAAGTGGTCCAGGGAGCCGCGGACCCCGATCGCCAAAAATTTTTCCGGACTATCAAATACATCCTAAGGTACCATAGTCACCGCCCCACCATGATCGTTCCAAATGCTTTGTATTTTTCGGCCAAAAAACTAGAACTCCGCGTGATTTGCATATTTTAGTGTGCTATAGCTTACGCTTTCCGAGTGGTCCCGGGAGCCGCGGACCCCGATCGCCTAAAATTTACCGGGCCATCAAATACGACCTAAGGAACCATAGTCACCGCCCCGCCATGATAGTTCCTCATTTATTGCGGTTTTCGTCCAAAAAACTAGAATTCCGCTCGATTACCATATTTTTGTGTGCTATTGCCCACGCCTTCCGAGTGGGCCGGGCCGCCGGACTCGGATCGCCTAAAATTTTTCCGGACTATCAAATACGACCTAAGGAACCATAGTATCCGCCCCGCCATGATCGTTCCTTATTTTTTGTGTTTTTCGGCCAAAAAACTAGAATTCCGCGCGATCCCATATTTTTGTGTGTTATAGCCCACGCCTTCCGAGTGGTCCCGGGTCTCCGGACCCCTATCGCCTAAAATTTTTCCAGACTATTAAATAAGACCTAAGAAACCATAGTTACCTCGCAGACATGATCGTTCCTAGTTTTTTCCGTTTTTCGGCCAAAAAACTAGAATTCCGCGCGATTTCTATATTTTCGTGTCCTATAGACCACGCCATCCAAGTGAACCCGGGAACTCCGGACTCCTATCGCCTAAAATTTTTCCGGACTATCAAATACGACCTAAGGAACCATAGTCACCGCCCGGCCATGATCATTCCTCATTTGTTGCGTTTTTCCGCCAAAACACTAGAATTCCGCCCTATTACAAAATTTTTGAGTGCTATTGCCCACCCTTCCAAGTTGTTCCGGGACCCCCGGACCCCGATCGCCTAAAATTTTTCCGGGCCGTCAAATACGACCTAAGGAACCATAGTAACCGCCCCACCATCATCTTTTCTCATTTTTTGCACATTTCGGCCAAAAAACTAGAATTACGCCCGATTCCCATATTTTCGTGTGCTATACCCACGCCTTCCAAGTGGTCTAGGGAGCCGCGGACCCCGATCGCCTAAAATTTTCCCGGACTATCAAATACGTCCTAAGGTACCATAGTCACCGCCCCACCATGATTGTTCCAAATGCTTTGCATTTTTCGGCCAAAAAACTAGAACTCCGCGCGATTTGCATATTTTAGTGTGCTATAGCTTACGCTTTCCGAGTGGTCCCGGGAGCCGTGGACCCCGATCGCCTAAAATTTTCCGGGCCATCAAATATGACCTAAGGAACCATAGTCACCGCCCCGCCATGATCGTTCCTCATTTATTGCGGTTTTCGTCCAAAAAACTAGAATTCCGCTCGATTACCATATTTTTGTGTGCTATTGCCCACGCCTTCCGAGTGGGCCGGGCCGCCGGACTCGGATCGCCTCAAAAATTTTCGGGCCATCAATTAGGACCTAAGGAACCATAGTCACCGCCTCGCCATGATCGTTCCTCATTTTTTGCATTTTTTGGCCAAAAAACTAGAATTCCGCTCGATTCCCATATTTTTGTGTGTTATAGCCCATGCCTTCCGAGTGGTCCCGGGACCTCCTGACCCCTATCGCCTAAAAATTTTCCGGACTATCAAATACGACCTAAGGAACCATAGTATCCGCCCCGCCATGATCGTTCCTTATTTTTTGCATTTTTCGGCCAAACAACTAGAATTCCGCGCGATTCCCATATTTTTGTGTGTTATAGCCTACACCTTCCGAGTGGTCCCGGGACCTCTGGACCACTATCACCAAAAATTTAGAATTATGTCCGATTCCCATATTTTCGTGTGCGATACCCACGCCTTCCAATTTGTCCGGGGACCCACGCATTGCGAGTGGTCCCAAGAGACGCGGACCTCGATCGCCTAAAATTTTTCCGGACAATCAAATACGACCTAAGGAACCATAGTATCCGCCCCGCCATGATCGTTCCTTATTTTTTGCATTTTTCGGCCAAAAAACTAGAATTCCGCTCGATTACCATATTTTTGTGTGCTATTGCCCACGCCTTCCGAGTGGGCCGGGCCGCCGGACTCGGATCGCCTAAAAATATTTTGGGCCATCAATTAAGACCTAATGAACCATAGTCACCGCCTCGCCATGATCGTTCCTCATTTTTTGCATTTTTTGGCCAAAAAACTAGAATTCCGCCCGATTCCCAAATTTTTTTATGCTATCGCCCACGCCTTCCGAGTGGGTCGGGCCCCCCGGAGCCGGATCGCCTAAAAATTTTTTGAACTATCAAATACGACCTAAGGAACCATAGTCACCTCCCCGCCATGATCGTTCCTAGTCTTTTGCGGTTTTCAGCCAAAAAACTATAATTGCGCGCGATTTCCATATTTTCGTGTGCAGCCCACGCCTTCCAAGGGGTCCCGGGAACCCCGAACCCCGATCGCCTAAAATTTTTCCGGGCCATCAAATACGACCTAAGGAACCATAGTAACCACCCGCTATGATCGTTCCTCATTTTTTGCGATTTTCGGCCAGACAACTAGAATTTCGCGCGATTCCCCTATTTTTGTGTGTTATAGCCCATACCTTCCGAGTGGTCCCGGAACAACCTGACCCCTATCGCCTAAAAATTTTCCGAACTATCAAATACGACCTAAGGAACCATAGTATCCGCCCCGCCATGATCATTCCTTATGTTTTGCGTGTTTCGGCCAAACAACTAGAATTCCGTGCGATTCCCATATTTTTGTGTGTTATAGCCCACACCTTCTGAGTGGTCCTGGGACCTCCGGACCCCTATTGCCCAAAATTTTCCGGACTATCAAATATGACCTAAGGAACCATAATATCCGCCCCGCCATGATCGTTCCTCATTTTTTGCACTTTTCGGCCAAACAACTAGAATTCCGCGCGATCCCATATTTTTGTGTGTTATAGCCCACGCCTTCCGAGTGGTCCCAGGTCTCCGGACCCCTATCGCCTAAAATTTTTCCGGACTATCAAATACGACCTAAGGAACCATAGTATCCGCCCCGCCATGATCGTTCCTCATTTTTTGCATTTTTCGGCCAAACAACTAGAATTCCGCGCGATTCCCATATTTTCGTGTCCTATAGCCCACGCCTTCCAAGTGAACCCGGGAATACCGGACCCCTATCGCCTAAAATTTTTCCGGACTATCAAGTACGACCTAAGGAACCTTAGTCACCGGCCAGCCATGATCATTCCTCTTTTGTTGCGTTTTTCGGCCAAAAAACTAGAATTCCGCCCGATTACAATATTTTTGTGTGCTATTGCCCACCCATCCAAGTGGTTCCGGGACCCCCGGACCCCGATCGCCTAAAATTTTTCCGGGCCGTCAAATACGACCTATGGAACCATAGTAAGTGCCCCGCCATCATCGTTTCTCATTTTTTGCATACTTCGGCCAAAAATTTAGAATTACGCCCGATTCCCATATTTTCGTGTGCTATACCCACGCCTTCCAAGTGGTACGGGGACCCACGCATTGCGAGTGGTCCCAAGAGCCGCGGACCCCGATCGCCTAAAAAATTTTCGGGCAATCAAATACGACCTAAGGAACCATAGTATCCGCCCCGCCATGATCGTTCCTTATTTTTTGCGTTTTTCGGCCAAACAACTAGAATTCCGCACGATTCCCATATTTTTGTGTGTTATAGCCCACACCTTCCGAGTGGTCCCGGGACCTCCGGACCCCTATCGCCTAAAATTTTTCCGGGCTATCAAATAAGACCTAAGGAACCATAGTCACCGCCCAGCCATGATCTTTCCTAGTTTTTTCCGTTTTTCGGCCAAAAAACTAGAATTCCGCACGATTCCCATAATTTCGTGTCCTATAGCCCACGCCTTCCAAGTGAACCCAGGAACTCCGGACCCCTATCGCCTAAAATTTTTTCGGACTATCAAATACGACCTAAGGAACCATAGTCACTGCCCAGCCATGATCATTCCTCATTTGTTGCGTTTTTCGGCCAAAACACTAGAATTCCGCCCGTTTACAATATTTTTGTGTGCTACTACCCACCCTTCCAAGTTGTTCCGGGACCCCGGGACCCCGATCGCCTAAAATTTTTCCAGGCTGTCAAATACGACCTAAGGAACCATAGTAACCACCCCGCCATCATCGTTTCTCATTTTTTGCATATTTCGGCCAAAAAACTACAATTACGCCCGATTCTCACATTTTCGTGTGCTATACCCACGCCTTCCAAGTGGTCCTGGGAGCCGCGGACCCCGATCGCCTAAAATTTTTCCGGACTATAAAATACATCCTAAGGTACCATAGTCACCACCCCACCATGATCGTTCCAAATGCTTTGCATTTTTCGGCCAAAAAACTAGAACTCCGCGCGATTTGCATATTTTAGTGTGCTATAGCTTACGCCTTCCGAGTGGTCCCAGGAGCCGTGGACCCCGATCGCCTAAAATTTTCCGGGCCATCAAATACGGCCTAAGGAACCATAGTCACCGCCCCGCCATGATCGTTCCTCATTTTTTACGTTTTTCGTCCAAAAAACTAGAATTCCGCTCGATTACCATATTTATGTGTGCTATTGCCCACGCCTTCCGAGTGGGCCGGGCCGCCGGACTCGGATCGCCTAAAAAATTTTCGGACCATCAATTAGGACCTAAGGAACCATAGTCACCGCCTCGCCATGATCGTTCCTCATTTTTTGCATTTTTTGGCCAAAAAACTAGAATTCCGCCCGATTCCCAAATTTTTGTGTGTTATAGCCCACACCTTCCAAGGGGTCCCGCGAACCCCGAACCCCGATCGCCTAAAAATTCTCCGGGCCATCAAATACGACCTAAGGAACCATAGTATCCGCCCCGCCATGATCGTTCCTCATTTTTTGCATTTTTCGGCCAAACAACTAGAATTGCGTGCATTCCCATATTTGTGTGTGTTATAGCCGACGCCTTCCGAGTGGTCCCGGGACCTCCGGACCCCTATCGCCTAATATTTTTCCGGACTATCAAATAAGACCAAAGGAACCATAGTCACCACCCTGCCAAGATCTTTCCACATTTTTTTGCATGTTACTGAAAAAGACCTAAAATTTCGCCCGATTCCCATATTTTCGTGTGCTATACCCACGCATTCCGAGTGGTCCCAAGAGCCGCGGACCTCGATTGCCTAAAATTTTTCCGGACAATCAAATTCGACCTAAGGAACCATAGTATCCGCCCCGCCATGATCGTTCCTAATTTTTTTTGTTTTTCGGCCAAAAAACTAGAATTCCGCTCGATTACCATATTTTTGTGTGCTATTGCCCACGCCTTCCGAGTGGGCCGGGCCGCCGGACTCGGATCGCCTAAAAAATATTCGGGCCATCAATTAAGACCTAAGGAACTGTAGTCACGCCTCGCCATGATCGTTCCTCATTTTTTGCATTTTTTGGCCAAAAAACTAGAAGTCCTGCCTGATTCCCAAATTTTTGTATGCTATCGCCCACGCCTTCCGAGTGGGTCGGGCCCCCCGGAGCCGGATCGCCTAAAAATTTTCCGGACTATCAAATACGACCTAAGGAACCATAGTCACCTCCCCACCATGATCGTTCCTAGTCTTTTGCGTTTTTCAGCCAAAAAACTATAATTCCGCGCGATTTCCATATTTTCGTGTGCAGCCCACGCCTTCCACGGGGTCCCGGGAACCCCGAACCCTGATCGCCTAAAATTTTTCTGGGCCATCAAATACGACCTAAGGAACCATAGTAACCACCCCGCCATGATCGTTCCTCATTTTTTGCGATTTTCGGCCAGACAACTAGAATTCTGCGCGATTCCCATATTTTTGTGTGTTATAGCCCATGCCTTCCGAGTGGTCCCAGGACCTCCTGACCCCTATCGCCTAAAATTTTTCGGAACTATCAAAAACGACCTAAGGAACCATAGTATCCGCCCCGCCATGATCGTTCCTTATGTTTTGCGTTTTTCGGCCAAACAACTAGAATTCCGCGCGATTCCCATATTTTTGTGTGTTATAGCCCACACCTTCAGAGTGGTCCTGGGACCTCCGGACCCATATTGCCCAAAATTTCCCGGACTATCAAATATGACCTAAGGAACCATAGTATCCGCCCCGCCATGATCGTTCCTCATTTTTTGCATTTTTCGGCCAAACAACTAGAATTCCGCGCAATCCCATATTTTTGTGTGTTATAGCCCACGCCTTCCGAGTGGTCCCGGGTCTCCGGACCCCTATCGCCTAAATATTTTCCGGACTATCAAATACGACCTAAGGAACCATAGTATCCGCCCTGCCATGATCGTTCCTCATTTTTTGCATTTTTCGGCCAAACAACTAGAATTCCGCGCGATTCCCATATTTTCGTGTCCTATAGCCCACGCCTTCCAAGTGAACCCGGGAACACCGGACCCCTATCGCCTAACATTTTTCCGGACTATCAAATACGACCTAAGGAACCATAGTCACCGGCCAGCCATGATCATTCCCCTTTTGTTGCATTTTTCGGCCAAAAAACTCGAATTCCGCCCGATTACAATTTTTTTGTGTGGTATTGTCCAGCCTTCCAAGTGGTTCCGGGACCCCCGGACCCCGATCGCCTAAAATTTTTCTGGGCCGTCAAATATGACCTAAGGAACCATAGTAACCGCCCCGCCATCATCGTTTCTCATTTTTTGCATATTTCAGCCAAAAAACTAGAATTACGCCCGATTCCCATATTTTCGTGTGCTATACCCACGCCTTCCAAGTGGTCCGGGGACCCACGCATTGCGAGTGGTCCCAAGAGCCGCGGACCCCGATCGCCTAAAAATTTTTCGGGCAATCAAATACGACCTAAGGAACCATTGTATCTGCCCCGCCATGATCGTTCCTTATTTTTTGCGTTTTTCGGCCAAACAACTAGAATTCCGCGCGATTCCCATATTTTTGTTTGTTATAGCCCACACCTTCCGAGTGGTCCCGGGACCTCCGGACCACTATCGCCTAAAATTTTTCCGGGCTATCAAATAAGACCTAAGGAACCATAGTCACCGCCCAGCCATGATCTTTCCTAGTTTTTTCCGTTTTTCGGCCAAAAAACTAGAATTCCGCGCGATTCCCATAATTTCGTGTCCTATAGCCCACGCCTTCCAAGTGAACCCGGGAACTCCGGACCCCTATCGCCTAAAATTTTTCCGGACTATCAAATACGACCTAAGGAACCATAGTCACCGCCCAGCCATGATCATTCCTCATTTGTTGCATTTTTCGGCCAAAACACTAGAATTCCGCCCGATTACAATATTTTTGTGTGCTACTGCCCACCTTTCCAAGTTGTTCCGGGACCCCGGGACCCCGATCGCCTAAAATTTTTCCGGGCCGTCAAATACGACCTAAGGAACCATATTAACCGCCCCGCCATCATCGTTTCTCATTTTTTGCATATTTCAGCCAAAAAACTAGAATTACGCCCGATACCATATTTTCGTGTGCTATACCCACGCCTTCCAAGTGGTCCGGGGAGCCGCGGACCCCGATCGCCTAAAATTTTTCCGGACTATCAAATACGTCCTAAGGTACCATAGTCACCACCCCACCATGATCGTTCCAAAGGCTTTGCATTTTTCGGCCAAAAAACAAGAACTCCGCGCGATTTGCTTATTTTAGTGTGCTATAGCTTACGCCTTCCGAGTGGTCCCAGGAGCCGTGGACCCCGATCGCCTAAAATTTTCCGGGCCATCAAATATGACCTAATGAACCATAGTCACCGCCCCGCCATGATCGTTCCTCATTTATTGCGGTTTTCGTCCAAAAAACTAGAATTCCGCTCGATTACCATATTTTTGTGTGCTATTGCCCACGCCTTCCGAGTGGGCCGGGCCGCCGGACTCGGATCGCCTAAAAAATTTTCGGGCCATCAATTAGGACCTAAGGAACCATAGTCACCGCCTCGCCATGATCGTTCCTCATTTTTTGCATTTTTTGGCCAATAAACTAGAATTCCGCCCGATTCCCATATTTTTGTGTGCTATCGCCCACGCCTTCCGAGTGGGTCGGGCCCCCCGGAGCCGGATCGCCTAAAAATTTTCCGGACTATCAAATACGACCTACGGAACCATAGTCACCGCCCCGCCATGATCGTTCCTAGTCTTTTGCGTTTTTCAGCCAAAAAACTAGAATTTCTCGCGATTTCCATATTTTCTTGTGCTTTAGCCCACGCCTTCCAAGGGGTCCCGGGAACCCCGAACCCCGATCGCCTAAAAATTTTCCGGGCCATCAAATACCACCTAAGGAACCATAGTAACCACCCAGCCATGATCGTTCCTCATTTTTTGCGATTTTCGGCCAGACAACTAGAATTCCGCGCGATTCCCATATTTTTGTATGCTATCGCCCACGCCATCCGAGTGGGTCGGGCCCCCGGACTCGGATCGCCTAAAAAATTTTCGGGCCATCAATTAGGACCTAAGGAACCATAGTCACTTCCTCGCCATGATCGTTCCTCATTTTTTGCATTTTTTGGCCAAAAAACTAGAATTCCGCCCGATTCCCATATTTTTGTATGCTATCGCCCATGCTTTTCGAGTGGGTCGGGCCCCTCAGAGCCAGATCGCCTAAAAATTTTCCGGACTATCAAATACGACCTAAGGAACCATAGTCACCTCCCCGCCATGATCGTTCCTAGTCTTTTGCATTTTTTAGCCAAAAAACTATAATTCCGCGCGATTTCCATTTTTTCGTGTGTAGCCCAAGCCTTCCAAGGGGTCCCGGGAACCCCGAACCCCGATCGCCTAAAATTTTTCCGGGATATCAAATACGACCTAAGGAACCATAGTAACCACCCCGCCATGATCGTTCCTCATTTTTTGCGATTTTCGGCCAGACAACTAGAATTCCGCGCGATTCCCATATTTTTGTGTGTTATAGCCCATGCCTTCCGAATGGTCCCGGGACCTCCTGACCCCTATCGCCTAAAATTTTTCCGAACTATCAAATACGACCTAAGGAACCATAGTATTCCCCCCGCCATGATCGTTCCTTATTCTTTGCATTTTTCGGCCAAAAAACTAGAATTCCGCTCGATTACCATATTTTTGTGTGCTATTGCCCACGCCTTCCGAGTGGGCCGGGCTGCCGGACTCGGATCGCCTAAAAACAATTTGGGCCATTAATTTAGACCTAAGGAACCATAGTCACCGCCTCGCCATGATCGTTCCTCATTTGTTGCATTTTTTGGCCAAAAAAACTAGAATTCCGCCCGATTCCCAAATATTTTTATGCTATCGCCCACGCCTTCCGAGTGGGTCGGGCCCCCCGGAGCCGGATTGCCTAAAAATTTTTCCGGACTATCAAATACGACCTAAGGAACCATAGTCACCTCCCCACCATGATCGTTCCTAGTCTTTTGCATTTTTTAGCCAAAAAACTATAATTCCGCGCGATTTCCATATTTTCGTGTGCAGCCCACGCCTTCCAAGGGGTCCCGGGAACCCCGAACCCCGATCGCCTAAAATTTTTCCGGGCCATCAAATACGACCTAAGGAACCATAGTAACCACCCCGCCATGATCGTTCCTCATTTTTTGCGATTTTCGGCCAGACAACTAGAATTTCGCGCGATTCCCATATTTTTGTGTGTTATAGCCCATGCCTTCCGAGTGGTCCCGGGACCTCCTGACCCCTATCGCCTAAAATTTTTCCGAACTATCAAATATGACCTAAGGAACCATAGTATCCGCCCCGCCATGATCGTTCCTTATGTTTTGCGTTTTTTGGCCAAACAACTAGAATTCCGCGCGATTCCCATATTTTTGTGTGTTATAGCCAACACCTTCCGAGTGGTCCTGGGACCTCCGGACCCCTATTGCCCAAAATTTTTCGGACTATCAAATATGACCTAAGGAACCATAGTATCCGCCCCGCCATGATCGTTCCTCATTTTTTGCATTTTTCGGCCAAACAACTAGAATTCCGCGCAATCCCATATTTTTGTGTGTTATAGCCCACGCCTTCCGAGTGGTCCCGGGTCTCCGGACCCCTATCGCCTAAAATTTTTCCGGACTATCAAATACGACCTAAGGAACCATAGTATCCGCCCCGCCATGATCGTTCCTCATTTTTTGCATTTTTCGGCCAAACAACTAGAATTTCGCGTTTTTCCCATAATTTCGTGTCCTATAGCCCACGCCTTCCAAGTGAACCCGGGAACTCCGGACCCCTATCGCCTAAAATTTTTCCGGACTATCAAATACGACCTAAGGAACCATAGTCACTACCCAGCCATGATCATTCCTCATTTGTTTCGTTTTTCGGCCAAAACACTAGAATTCCGCCCGATTACAATATTTTTGTGTGCTACTGCCCACCCTTCCAAGTTGTTCCGGGACCCCGGGACCCCGATCGCCTAAAATTTTTCCGGGCCGTCAAATACGACCTACGGAACCATAGTAACCGCCCCGCCATCATCGTTTCTCATTTTTTGCATATTTCGGCCAAAAAACTAGAATTACGCCTGATTCCCATATTTTCGTGTGCTATACCCACGCCTTCCAAGTGGTCCGGGGAGCCGCGGACCCCGATCGCCTAAAATTTTTCCGGAACATCAAATACGTTCTAAGGTACCATAGTCACCACCCCACCATGATCGTTCCAAATGCTTTGCATTTTTCGGCCAAAAAACAAGAACTCCGTGCGATTTGCATATTTTAGTGTGCTATAGCTTACGCCTTTCGAGTGGTCCCGGGAGCCGTGGACCCCGATCGCCTAAAATTTTCCGGACCATCAAATACGACCTAAGGAACCATAGTCACCGCCCCGCCATGATCATTCCTCATTTATTTCGGTTTTCATCCAAAAAACTAGAATTCCGCTCGATTACCATATTTTAGTGTGCTATTGCCCACGCCTTCCGAGTGGGCCGGACCGCCGGACTCGGATCGCCTAAAAAATTTTCGGGCCATCAATTAGGACCTAAGGAACCATAGTCACCGCCTCGCCATGATCGTTCCTCATTATTTGCATTTTTTGGCCAAAAAACTAGAATTCCGCCCGATTCCCATATTTTTGTGTGCTATCGCCCACGCCTTCCGAGTGGGTCGGGCCCCCGGAGCCGGATCGCCTAAAAATTTTTCGGACTATCAAATACGACCTAAGGAACCATAGTCACCGCCCCGCCATGATCGTTCCTAGTCTTTGGCGTTTTTCAGCCAAAAAACTAGAATTCCGCGCGATTTCCATATTTTCGTGTGCTAAAGCCCACGCCTTCCAAGGGGTCCCGGGAACCCCGAACCCAAATCGCCTAAAAATTTTCCGGGCCATCAAATACGACCTAAGGAACCATAGTAACCACCCCGCCATGATCTTTCCTCGTTTTTTGCGTTTTTCGGCCAAACAACTAGAATTCTGTGCGATTCCCATATTTTTGTGTGTTATAGCCCACGCCTTCCGAGTGGTCCCGGACCTCCTGACCCATATAGCCTAAAATTTTTCCGGACTATCAAATACGACCTAAGGAACCATAGTATCCGCCCCGCCATGATCGTTCCTCATTTTTTGCGTTTTTCGGCCAAACAACTAGAATTCCGCGCGATTCCCATATTTTTGTGTGTTATAGCCCACGCCTTCCGAGTGGTCCCGGGACCTCCGGACCCCTATCGCCTAATATTTTTCCGGACTATCAAATAAGACCAAAGGAACCATAGTCACCACCCTGCCAAGATCTTTCCACATTTTTTTGCATGTTACTGAAAAAGACCTAGAATTTCGCCCGATTCCCATATTTTCGTGTGCTATACCCACGCATTCCCAGTGGTCCCAAGAGCCGCGGACCTCGATCGCCTAAAATTTTTCCGGACAATCAAATTTGACCTAAGGAACCATAGTATCCGCCCCGCCATGATCGTTCCTAATTTTTTTTGTTTTTCGGCCAAAAAACTAGAATTTCGCTCGATTACCATATTTTTGTGTGCTATTGCCCACGCCTTCCGAGTGGGCCGGGCCGCCGGACTCGGCTCGCCTAAAAAATATTCGGGCCATCAATTAAGACCTAAGGAACTGTAGTCACGCCTCGCCATGATCGTTCCTCATTTTTTGCATTTTTTGGCCAAAAAACTAGAATTCCGCCCGATTCCCATATTTTTGTATGCTATCGCCCACGCCATCCGAGTGGGTCGGGCCCCCCAGAGCCAGATCGCCTAAAAATTTTCCGGACTATCAAATACGACCTAAGGAACCATAGTCACCTCCCCGCCATGATCGTTCCTAGTCTTTTGCGTTTTTCAGCCAAAAAACTATAATTCCGCGCGATTTCCATATTTTCATGTGCAGCCCACGCCTTCCAAGGGGTCCCGGGAACCCCGAACCCCGATAGCCTAAAATTTTTCCGAGATATCAAATACGACCTAAGGAACCATAGTAACCACCTCGCCATGATCGTTCCTCATTTTTTTCGATTTTCGGCCAGACAACTAGAATTCCGCGCGATTCCCATATTTTTGTGTGTTATAGCCCATCCCTTCCGAGTGGTCCCGGGACCTCCTGACCCCTATCGCCTAAAATTTTTCCGAACTATCAAATACGACCTAAGGAACCATAGTATCCGCCCCGCCATGATCGTTCCTTATTTTTTGCATTTTTCCGCCAAAAAACTAGAATTCCGCTCGATTACCATATTTTTGTGTGCTATTGCCCACGCCTTCCGAGTGGGCCGGGCTGCCGAACTCGGATCGCCTAAAAAAATTTTGGGCCATCAATTAAGACCTAAGGAACCATAGTCACCGCCTCGCCATGATCGTTCCTCATTTTTTGCATTTTTTGGCAAAAACACTAGAATTCCGCCTGATTCCCAAATTTTTGTATGCTATCGCCCACGCCTTCCGAGTGGGTCGGGCCTCCCGGAGCCGGATCGCCTAAATATTTTCCGGACTATCAAATACGACCTAAGGAACCATAGTCACCTCCCCACCATGATCGTTCCTAGTCTTTTGCATTTTTCAGCCAAAAAACTATAATTCCGCGCGATTTCCATATTTTTGTGTGTTATAGCCCACGTGTTCCGAGTGTTCCCGGGACCTCCGGACCCCGATCGCCTAAAATTTTTCCGGACTATCAAATACGACCTAAGGTACCATAGTCACCGCCCCACCATGATCTTTCCAAATGCTTTGTATTTTTCGGCCAAAAACTAGAACGCCGCGCGATTTGCTTATTTTAGTGTTCTATAGCTTACGCCTTCCGAGTGGTCCCGGGAGCCGTGGACCCCGATCGCCTAAAATTTTCCGGTCCATCAAATACGACCTAAGGAACCATAGTCACCGCCCCGCCATGATCGTTCCTCATTTATTGCGTTTTTCGGCCAAACAACTAGAATTCCGCGCGATCCCATATTTTTGTGTGTTATAGCCCACGCCTTGCGAGTGGTCCCGGGTCTCCGGACCCCTATCGCCTAAAATTTTTCCGGACTATCAAATACGACCTAAGGAACCATAGTATCCGCCCCGCCATGATCGTTCCTCATTTTTTTGCATTTTTCAGCCAAACAACTAGAATTCCGCGCGATCCCATATTTTTGTGTGTTATAGCCCACGCCTTCCGAGTGGTCCCGGGTCTCCGGACCCCTATCACCTAAAATTTTTCCGGACTATCAAATATGACCTAAGGAACCATAGTATCTGCCCCGCAATGATCGTTACTCAATTTTTGCATTTTTCGGCCAAGCAACTAGAATTCCGCGCAATTTTTATATTTTCGTGTGCTTTAGCCCACGCCTTCCAAGGGGTCCCGGTAACCCCGAACCCCGATCGCCTAAAAAATTTTCAGGCCATCAAATACGACCTAAGGAACCATAGTAACCACCCCACCATGCTCGTTCCTCATTTTTTGAGTTTTTCGGCCAAACAACTAGAATTTCGCTCGATTCCCATATTTTTGTGTGTTACAGCCCACACCTTCCGAGTGGTCCCGGGACCTCCTGACCCCTTTCACCTAAAATTTTCCGGACTATCAAATACGACCTAAGGAACCATAGTATCCGCCCCGCCATGATTGTTACTCAATTTTTGCGTTATTCGGCCAAACAACTAGGATTCCGCGCGATCCCATATTTTTGTGTGTTATAGCCCACGCCTTCCGAGTGTTCCCGGGACCTCCGGACCCCTTTCGCCTAATATTTTTCCGGACTATCAAATAAGACCTAAGGAACCATAGTATCCGCCCCGCCATGATCGTTCCTCATTTTTTGCATTTTTCGGCCAAACAACTAGAATTCCGCGCGATCCCATATTTTTGTGTTTTATAGCCCACGCCTTCCGAGTGGTCCCGGGTCTCCGGACCCCTATCGCCTAAAATTTTTCCGGACTATCAAATACGACCTAAGGAACCATAGTATCCGCACCGCCATGATCATTCCTCATTTTTTCCATTTTTCGGCCAAACAACTAGAATTCCGCGCGATCCCATATTTTTGTGTGTTATAGCCCACGCCTTCCGAGTGGTCCCGGGTCTCCGGACCCCTATCGCCTAAAATTTTTCCGGACTATCAAATACGACCTAAGGAACCATAGTATCTTCCCCGCCATGATCGTTACTCAATATTTGCATTTTTCGGCCAAACAACTAGAATTCCGCGCGATTTCCATATTTTCGTGTGCTTTAGCCCACGCCTTCCAAGGGGTCCCGGTAACCCCGAACCCCGATCGCCTAAAAAAATTTCGGGCCATCAAATACGACCTAAGGAACCATAGTAACCACCCCACCATGCTCGTTCCTCATTTTTTGAGTTTTTCGGCCAAACAACTAGAATTTCGCTCAATTCCCATATTTTTGTGTGTTATAGCCCACGCCTTCCGAGTGGTCCCGGGACCTCCTGACCCCTTTCGCCTAAAAATTTTCCGGACTTTAAAATACGACCTAAGGAACCATAGTATCCACCCTGCCATGATCGTTACTCAATTTTTGCATTATTCGGCCAAACAACTAGAATTTCGCGCGATTCCCATATTTTTGTGTGTTACAGCCCACGCGTTCCGACTGTTCCCGGGACCTCCGGACCCCTATCGCCTAATATTTTTCCGGACTATCAAATAAGACCAAAGGAACCATAGTCACCGCCCTGCCAAGATCTTTCCACATTTTTTGCATGTTACTGAAAAAGACCTAGAATTTCGCCCGATTCCCATATTTTTGTGTGCTATACCCACGCATTGCGAGTGGTCCCAAGAGCCGCGGACCCCGATCGCCTAAAATTTTTCCGGGCAATCAAATACGACCTAAGGAAGCATAGTATCTGCCCCGCCATGATCGTTCCTTATTTTTTGGGTTTTTCGGCCAAACAAATAGAATTCCGCACGATTCCTATATTTTTGTGTGTTATAGCCCACACCTTCCGAGTGGTCCCGGGACCTCCGGACCCCTATCGCCTAAAATTATTACGGACTATCAAATACGACCTAAGGAACCATAGTCACCGCCCAGCCATGATCTTTCCTAGTTTTTTCCATTTTTCCACCAAAAAACTAGAATTCCGCGCGATTCCCATATTTTTGTGTCCTATAGCCCACGCCTTCCAAGTGAACCCGGGAACTCCGGACCCCTATCGCCTAAAATTTTTCCGGACTATCAAATACGACATAAGGAACCATAGTCACCGCCCAGCCATGATCATTCCTCATTTGTTGAGATTTTCGGCCAAAAAACTAGAATTCCGCCCGATTACAATATTCTTGTGTGCTATTGCCCACCCTTCCAAGTGGTTCCGGGACCCCCGGACCCCGATCGCCTAAAATTTTTCCGGGCCGTCAAATACGACCAAAGAAACCATAGTAACCGCCCCGCCATCATCGTTTCTCATTTTTTGCATATTTCGGCCAAAAAACTAGAATTACGCCCGATTCCCATATTTTCGTGTGCTATACCCACGCCTTCCAAGTGGTCCGGGGAGCCGTGGACCCCGATCGCCTAAAATTTTTCCGGACTATCAAATATGACCTAAGGTACCATAGTCACTGCCCCACCATGATCGTTCCAAATGCTTTGCATTTTTCGGCCAAAAAACTAGAACTCCGCGCGATTTGCATATTTTAGTGTGCTATATAGTTTACACCTTCCGAGTGGTCCCGGGAGCCGTGGACCCCGATCGCCTAAAATTTTCCGGGCTATCAAATATGACCTAAGGAACCATAGTCACCGACCCACCATGATCGTTCCTCATTTATTGCGTTTTTCGTCAAAAAAACTAGATTTCCGCTCGATTACCATATTTTTGTGTGCTATTGCCCACACCTTCCGAGTGGGCCGGGCCGCCAGACTCGGATCGCCAAAAAATATTTCGGGCCATCAATTAGGACCTAAGGAACCATAGTCACCGCCTCCCATGATCGTTCCTCATTTTTTGCATTTTTTGGCCAAAAAACTAGAATTCCGCCCAATTCCCATATTTTGTTGTGCTGTCGCCCACGCCTTCCGAGTGGGTCGGGGCCCCCGGAGCCGGATCGCCTAAAAATTTTCCGGACTATCAAATACGACCTAAGGAACCATATTCACCGCCCCGCCATGATCATTCCTAGTCTTTTGCGTTTTTCAGCCAAAAAACAAGAATTCCGCGCGATTTCCATATTTTCGTGTGCTTTAGCCCACACCTTCCAAGGGGTCCCGGGACCTCCTGACCCCTTTCGCCTAAAATTTTTCCGGACTATCAAATACGACCTAAGGAACCATAGTATCTGCCCTGCCATGATCGTTACTCAATGTTTGCGTTTTTCGGCCAAACAACTAGAATTCCGCGCGATTCCCATATTTTTGTGTGTTATAGCCCACGCGTTCCGAGTGTTCCCGGGACCTCCGGACCCCTATCGCCTAATATTTTTCCGCACTATCAAATAAGACCAAAGGAACCATAGTCACCGCCCTGCCATGATCTTTCCACATTTTTTGCATGTTACTGAAAAAGTCCTAGAATTTCGCCCGATTCCCATATTTTCGTGTGCTATACCCACGCATTCCGAGTGGTCCCAAGAGCCGCGGACCCCGATCGCCTAAAAATTTTCCGGGCAATCAAATACGACCTAAGGAACCATAGTATCCGCCCCGCCATGATTGTTCCTTATTTTTTGCGTTTTTCGGCCAAACAACTAGAATTCCGCGCGATTCCCATATTTTAGTGTGCTATAGCCCACGGCTTCCGAGTAGTCCCGGGTCTCCGGACCCCTATCGCCTAAAATTTTTTCGGACTATCAAATACGACCTAAGGAACCATAGTATCTGCCCCGCCATGATCGTTACTCAATTTTTGTGTTTTTCGGCCAAACAACTAGAATTCCGCGCGATTCCCATATTTTTGTGTGTTATATCCCACGCGTTCCGAGTGTTCCCGGGACCTCCGGACCCCTATCGCCTAATATTTTTCCGGACTATCAAATAAGACCAAAGGAACCATAGTCACCGCCCTGCCAAGATCTTTCCACATTTTTTGCATGTTACTGAAAAAGACCTAGAATTTCGCCCGATTCCCATATTTTCGTGTGCTATACCCACGCATTCCGAGTGGTCCCAAGAGCCGCGGAACCCGATCGCCTAAAATTTTTCCTGGCAATCAAATACGACCTAAGGAACCATAGTTTCCGCCCCGCCATGATCGTTCCTTATTTTTTGCGTTTTTCGGCCAAACAACTAGAATTCCGCGCGATTCCTATATTTTTGTGTGTTAGCCCACACCTTCCGAGTGGTCCCGGGACCTCCGGACCCCTATCGCCTAAAATTTTTCCGGACTATCAAATACGACCTAAGGAACCATAGTATCCGCCCCGCCATGATCGTTCCTCATTTTTTGCGTTTTTCGGCCAAACAACTAGAATTCCGCGCGATCCCATATTTTTGTGTGTTATAGCCTATGCCTTCCGAGTGGTCCCAGGACCTCCGGACCCCTATCGCCTAATATTTTTCCGGACTATCAAATAAGACCAAAGGAACCATAGTCACCGCCCAGCCATGATCATTCCTCATTTGTTGCGTTTTTCGGCCAAAAAACTAGAATTCCGCCCGATTACAATATTTTTGTGTGCTATTGCCCACCCTTCCAAGTGGTTCCGGGACCCCCGGACCCCGATCGCCTAAAATTTTTCTGGGCCGTCAAATACGACCTAAAGAACCATAGTAACCGCCCCGCCATCATCGTTTCTCATTTTTTGCATATTTCGGCCAAAAAACTAGAATTACGCCCGATTCCCATATTTTCGTGTGCTATACCCACGCCTTCCATGTGGTCCGGGGAGCCGTGGACGCCGATCGCCTAAAATTTTTCCGGACTATCAAATACTACCTAAGGTACCATAGTCACCGCCCCACCATGATCGTTCCAAATGCTTTGCATTTTTCGGCCAAAAAACTAGAACTCCGCGTGATTTGCATATTTTAGTGTGCTATATAGCTTACGCCTTCTGAGTGGTCCCGGGAGCCGTGGAACCCGATCGCCTAAAATTTTTCGGGCCATCAAATACGACCTAAGGAACCATAGTCACCGCCCCGCCATGATCGTTCCTCATTTATTGCGTTTTTCGTCCAAAAAACTAGAATTCCGCTCGATTACCATATTTTTGTGTGCTATTGCCCACGCCTTCCAAGTGGGCCGGGCCGCCGGACTCGGATCGCCAAAAAGGTTTTCGGGCCATAAATTAGGACCTAAGGAACCATAGTCACCACCTCGCCATGATCGTTCCTCATTTTTTGCATTTTTTTGCCAAAAAACTAGAATTTCGCCCGATTCCCATTTTTTGTGTGCTATCGCCCACGCCTTCCGAGTGGGTCAAGCCCCCCTGAGCCGGATCGCCTAAAAGATTTCTGGACTATCAAATACGACCTAAGGAACCATTGTCACCGCCCCGCCATGATCATTCCTAGTCTTTTGCGTTTTTCAGCCAAAAAACTAGAATTCCACGCGATTTCCATATTTTCGTGTGCTTTAGCCCACGCCTTCCAAGTGGTCCCGGTAACCCCGAACCCCGATCGCCTAAAATATTTTCGGGCCATCAAATACGACCTAAGGAACCATAGTAACCACCCCGCCATGATCGTTCCTCATTTTTTGCATTTTACGGCCAAATAACTTGAATTCCGCTCGTTTCCCATATTTTTGTGTGTTATAGCCCACGCCTTCCGAGTGGTCCCGGGACCTCCTGACCCCTATCGCCTAAAATTTTTCCGGACTATCAAATACGACCTAAGGAACCATAGTATCCGCCCCACCATGATCGTTCCAAATGCTTTGCATTTTTCGGCCAAAAAACTAGAACTCCGCGCGATTTGCATATCTTAGTGTGCTATAGCTTACGCCTTCCGAGTGGTCCCGGGATCTGTGGACCTCGATCGCCTAAATTTTTTTGGGCCATCAAATAGGACCTAGGGAACCATAGTCACCGCCTCTCCATGATCGTTCCTCATTTTTTGCATTTTTCGGCCAAAGAACTAGAATTCCGCGCGATTCCCATATTTTTGTGTGTTATAGCCCACGCCTTCCGAGTGGTCCCGGGACCTCCGGACCCCTATCGCCTAAAATTTTTCCGGACTATCAAATACGACCTAAGGAACCATAGTCACCGCCCAGCCATGATCATTCCTCATTTGTTGCGTTTTTCGGCCAAAAAACTAGAATTCCGCCCGATTACAATATTTTTGTTTGCTATTGCCCACCCTTCCAAGTGGTTCCGGGACCCCCAGACCCCGATCGCCTAAAATTTTTCCGGGCCGTCAAATACGACCTAAGGAACTATAGTAACCGCCCCACCATCATCGTTTCCCATTTTTTGCATTTTTCGGCCAAAAAACTAGAATTCCGCGCGATTTTCATATTTTCGTGTGCTTTAGCCCACGCCTTCCAAGGGGTCCCGGGAACCCCGAACCCCGATCACCTAAAAAATTTTCGGGTTATCAAATACGACCTAAGGAACCATAGTAACCACCCCGCCATGATCGTTCCTCATTTTTTGCATTTTTCGGCCAAACAACTAGAATTCCGCTCGATTCCCATATTTTTGTGTGTTATAGCCCACGCCTTGCGAGTGGTCCCGGGACCTCCTGACCCCTATCGCCTAAAATTTTTCCGGACTATCAAATAATACCAAAGGAACCATAGTCACCGCCCTGCCAAGATTTTTCCACATTTTTTACATGTTACTGAAAAAGACCTAGAATTTCGCCCGATTCCCATATTTTTGTGTGCTATACCCACGCATTCCGAGTGGTCCCAAGAGCCGCGGACCCCGATCGCCTAAAAATTTTCCGGGCAATCAAATACGACCTAAGGAACCATAGTATCTGCCCCGCCATGATCGTTTCTCATATTTTGCGTTTTTCGGCCAAAAAACTAGAATTCCGCGCGATTCCCATATTTTTGTGTGTTATAGCCCACGCCTTCCGAGTGGTCCCGGGTCTCCGGACTCCTATCGCCTAAAATATTTCCATACTATCAAATAAGACCTAAGAAACCATAGTCACCGCCCAGCCATGATCGTTCCTAGATTTTTCCATTTTTCGGCCAAAAAACTAGAATTCCGCGCGATTCCCATATTTTCGTGTCCTATAGCCCACGCCTTCCAAGTGAACCCGGGAACTCCGGACCCCTATCACCTAAAAATTTTCCGGACTATCAAATACGACCTAAGGAACCATAGTCACAGCCCAGCCATGATCATTCCTCATTTGTTGCGTTTTTCGGCCAAAAAACTAGTTTTCCGCCCGATTACAATATTTTCGTGTCCTATAGCCCATGCCTTCCAAGTGAACCCGGGAACTCCGGACCCCTATCGCCTAAAGTTTTTCCGGACTATCAAATACGACCTAAGGAACCATAGTCACCGCCCAGCCATGATCATTCCTCATTTGTTGCGTTTTTCGGCCAAAAAACTAGAATTCCGCCCGATTACAATATTTTTGTTTGCTATTGCCCACCCTTCCAAGTGGTTCTGGGACCCCCAGACCCCGATCGCCTAAAATTTTTCCGGGCTGTCAAATACGACCCAAGGAACTATAGTAACCACCCCACCATCATCGTTTCCCATTTTTTGCATTTTTCGGCCAAAAAACTAGAATTCCGCGCGATTTTCATATTTTCGTGTGCTATAGCCCACGCCTTCCGAGTGGTCCCGGGACCTCCGGACCCCTATCGCCTAAAATTTTTCCGGACTATCAAATACGACCTAAGGAACCATAGTCACCGCCCAGCCATGATCATTCCTCATTTGTTGCGTTTTTCGGCCAAAAAACTAGAATTCCGCCCGATTACAATATTTTTGTTTGCTATTGCCCACCCTTCCAAGTGGTTCCGGGACCCCCAGACCCCGATCGCCTAAAATTTTTCCGGGCCGTCAAATACGACCTAAGGAACTATAGTAACCGCCCCACCATCATCGTTTCCCATTTTTTGCATTTTTCGGCCAAAAAACTAGAATTCCGCGCGATTTTCATATTTTCGTGTGCTTTAGCCCACGCCTTCCAAGGGGTCCCGGGAACCCCGAACCCCGATCGCCTAAAAAATTTTCGGGTTATCAAATACGACCTAAGGAACCATAGTAACCACCCCGCCATGATCGTTCCTCATTTTTTGCATTTTTCGGCCAAACAACTAGAATTCCGCTCGATTCCCATATTTTTGTGTGTTATAGCCCACGCCTTCCGAGTGGTCCCGGGACCTCCTGACCCCTATCGCCTAAAATTTTTCCGGACTATCAAATATGACCTAAGGAACCATAGTATCCGCCCCGCCATGATCGTTACTCATTTTTTGCTTTTTTTGGCCAAACAACTAGAATTCCGCGCGATTCCCATATTTTTGTGTGTTATAGCCCACGCCTTCCGAGTGGTCCCGGGACCTCCGGACCCCTATCGCCTAATATTTTTCCGGACTATCAAATAATACCAAAGGAACCATAGTCACCGCCCTGCCAAGATCTTTCCACATTTTTTACATGTTACTGAAAAAGACCTAGAATTTCGCCCGATTCCCATATTTTTGTGTGCTATACCCACGCATTCCGAGTGGTCCCAAGAGCCGCGGACCCCGATCGCCTAAAACATTTCCGGGCAATCAAATACGACCTAAGGAACCATAGTATCTGCCCCGCCATGATCGTTTCTCATATTTTGCGTTTTTCGGCCAAAAAACTAGAATTCCGCGCGATTCCCATATTTTTGTGTGTTATAGCCCACGCCTTCCGAGTGGTCCCGGGTCTCCGGACTCCTATCGCCTAAAATTTTTCCGTACTATCAAATAAGACCTAAGAAACCATAGTCACCGCCCAGCCATGATCGTTCCTAGATTTTTCCATTTTTCGGCCAAAAAACTAGAATTCCGCGCGATTCCCATATTTTCGTGTCCTATAGCCCACGCCTTCCAAGTGAACCCGGGAACTCCGGACCCCTATCACCTAAAAATTTTCCGGACTATCAAATACGACCTAAGGAACCATAGTCACCGCCCAGCCATGATCATTCCTCTTTTGTTGCGTTTTTCGGCCAAAAAACTAGTTTTCCGCCCGATTACAATATTTTTGTTTGTTATTGCCCACCCTTCCAAGTGGTTCCGGGACCCCCGGACCCCGATCGCCTAAAATTTTTCGGGGACGTCAAATACGACCTAAGGAACTATAGTAACCACCCCTCCATCATCGTTTCTCATTTTTTGCATTTTTCGGCCAAAAAACTAGAATTATGCCCGATTCCCATATTTTCGTGTGCTATACCCACGCCTTCCAGGTGGTCCGAGGACCCGCGGACCCCGATCGCCTAAAAGGTTTCTGGACTATCAAATACGACCTAAGGTACCATAGTCACCGCCCCACCATGATCGTTCCAAATGCTTTGCATTTTTTGGCCAAAAAACTAGAACTCCGCACGATTTGCATATTTTAGTGTGCTATAGCTTACGCCTTCCGAGTGGTCCCGGGAGCCGTGGACCCCGATCGCCTAAAAATTTTCGGGCCATCAAATACGACCTAAGGAACCATAGTCACCGCCCCGCCATGATCGTTCCTCATTTATTGCGTTTTTCGTCCAAAAAACTAGAATTCCGCTCGATTACCATATATTGGTATGCTATTGCCCACACCTTCCGAGTGGGCCGGGCCCCCCGGAGCCGGTTCGCTAAAAAAATTTCGGACTCTCAAATACGACCTAAGGAACCATAGTTACCGCCACGCCATGATCGTTCTTAGTCTTTTGCGTTTTTCAGCCAAAAAATTAGAATTCCGCGCGATTTCCATATTTTCTTGTGCTTTACCCCACACCATCCAAGGGGTCCCGGGAACCCCGAACCCCTATCGCCTAAAATTTTTCCAGACTATCAAATACGACCTAAGGAACCATAGTCACCGCCCAGCCATGATCCTTTCTCATATTTTGCATTTTTCGGCCAAAAAACTAGAATTCCGCGCGATTCTCATATTTTTGTGTGTTATAGCCCACGCCTTCCGAGTGGTCCCGGGTCTCCGGACTCCTATCGCCTAAAATTTTTCCGGACTATCAAATAAGACCTAAGGAACCATAGTAACCGCCCAGCCATGATCGTTCCTAGATTTTTCCATTTTTCGGCCAAAAAACTAGAATTCCGCGCGATTCCCATATTTTCGTGTCCTATAGCCCACGCCTTCCAAATGAACCCGGGAACTCCGGACCCCTATCACCTAAAAATTTTCCGGACTATCAAATACGACCTAAGGAACCATAGTCACCGCCCATCCATGATCATTCCTCATTTGTTGCGTTTTTCGGCCAAAAAACTAGTTTTCCGCCCGATTACAATATTTTTGTTTGCTATTGCCCGCCCTTCCAAGTGGTTCCGGGACCCCAGGACCCCGATCGCCTAAAATTTTTTCGGGCCGTCAAATATGACCTAAGAAACTATAGTAACCACCCCGCCATCATCGTTTCTCATTATTTGCATTTTTCGGCCAAAAAACTAGAATTACGCCCGATTCCCATATTTTCGTGTGCTATACCCACGCCTTCCAGGTGGTCCGAGGAGCCGCGGACCCCGATCGCCTAAAAAGTTTCTGGACTATCAAATACGACCTAAGGTACCATAGTAACCGCCCCACCATGATCGTTCCAAATGCTTTGCATTTTTTGGCCAAAAAACTAGAACTCCGCGGGATTTGCATATTTTAGTGTGCTATAGCTTACGCCTTCCGAGTGGTCCCGGGAGCCGTGGACCCCGATCGCCTAAAAATTTCCGGGCCATCAAATACAACCTAAGGAACCATAGTCACCGCCACGCCATGATCGTTCCTCATTTATTGCGTTTTTCGTCCAAAAAACTAGAATTCCGCTCGATTACCATATTTTTGTGTGCTATTGCCCACGCCTTCCGAGTGGGCCGGGCCCCCCAGAGCTGGATCGCTAAAAAATTTTCGGACTATCAAATACGACCTAAGGAACCATAGTTACTGCCACGCCATGATCGTTCTTAATCTTTTGCGTTTTTCAGCCAAAAAATTAGAATTCCGCGCGATTTCCATATTTTTTTGTGCTTTAGCCCACGCCATCCAAGGGGTCCCGGGAACCCCGAACCCCTATCGCCTAAAATTTTTCCGGACTATCAAATACGACCTAAGGAACCATAGTCACCACCCAGCCATGATCATTCCTCATTTGTTGCGTCTTTCGGCCAAAAAACTAGAATTCCCCCCGATTACAATATTTTTGTTTGCTATTGCCCACCCTTCCAAGTGGTTCCGGGACCCCCGGACCCCAATCGCCTAAAATTTTTCCGGGCCATCAAATACGACCTAAGGAACTATAGTAACCGCCCCGACATCATCGTTTCTCATTTTTTGCATTGTTCGGCCAAAAAACTAGAATTACGCCCGATTCCCATATTTTCGTGTGCTATACCCACGCCTTCCAAGTGGTCCGAGGAGCCGCGGACCCCGATCGCCTAAAAATATTTTGGACTATCAAATACGACCTAAGGTACCATAGTCACCGCCCCACCATGATCGTTCCAAATGCTTTGCATTTTTCGGCCAAAAAACTAGAACTCCGAGCGATTTGCATATTTTACTGTGCTATAGCTTACGCCTTCCGAGTGGTCCCGGGAGCCGTGGACCCCGATCGCCTAAAAATTTTCGGCCCATCAAATACGACCCAAGGAACCATAGTCACCGCCCTGCCATGATCTTTCCTCATTTATTGGATTTTTCGGCCAAAAAACTAGAATTCCGCTCGATTACCATATTTTTGTGTGCTATTGCCCACGCCTTCCGAGTGGGCCGGGCCGCCGCACTCGGATCGCCTAAAAAATTTTCGGGCCATCAATTAGGACCTAAGGAACCATAGTCACCACCTCGCCATGATCGTTCCTCATTTTTTGCATTTTTTGGCCAAAAAACTAGAAATCCACCCGATTCCCATATTTTTGTGTGCTATCGCCCACGCCTTCCGATTGGGTCGGCCCCCCAGGAGCCGGATCGCTAAAAAATTTTCGGACTATCAAATACGACCTAAGGAACCATAGTTACCACCCCGCCATGATCGTTCCTAGTCTTTTGCGTTTTTCAGCCAACAAATTAGAATTCTGCGCGATTTCCATATTTTCGTGTGCTTTAGCCCGTGCCTTCCAAGGGGTCACGGGAACCCCGAACCCCGATCGCCTAAAAATTTTCCGGGCCACCAAATACGACCTAAGGAACCATAGTAACCACCCCGCCATGATCGTTCCTCATTTTTTGCGTTTTTCGTCCAAACAATTAGAATTTCGCGCGATTCCCATATTTTTGTGTGTTATAGCCCACGCCTTCCGAGTGGTCCCGGGATCTCCGGACCCCTATCGCCTAAAATTTTTCTGGACTATCAAATACGACCTAAGGAACCATAGTCACCGCCCAGCCATGATCGTTCCTAGTTTTTTCCCTTTTTCGGCCAAAAAACTAGAATTTCGTGCGATTCCCATATTTTCGTGTCCTATAGCCCACGCCTTCCAAGTAAACACGGGAACTCCGGACCCCTATCGCCTAAAATTTTTCCGGACTATCAAATACGACCTAAGGAACCATAGTCACTGCCCAGCCATGATCATTCCTAGTTTTTTCTGTTTTTCGGCCAAAAAACTAGAATTCCGCGCGATTCCCATATTTTCGTGTCCTATAGCCCACGCCTTCCAAGTGAACCTAGGAACTCCGGACCCCTATCGCCTAAAATTTTTTCGGATTATCAAATACGACCTAAGAAACCATATTCACCGCCCAGCCATGATCATTCCTCATTTGTTGCATTTTTCGGCCAAAAAACTAGAATTCCGTCCGATTACAATCTTTTTGTGTGCTATTGCCCACCCTTCCAAGTGGTTCCGGGACCCCCGGACCCCGATCGACTAAAATTTCCGGGCCGTCAAATACGACCAAAGGAACCATAGTAAGTGCCCCGCCATCATCGTTTCTCATTTTTTGCATTTTTCGGCCAAAAAACTAGAATTACGCCCGATTCCCATATTTTCGTGTGCTATACCCACGCCTACCAAGTGGTCCGGGGAGCCGCGGACCCCGATCGCCTAAAATTTTTCCGGACTATCAAATACGACCTAAGGTACCATAGTCACCGCCCCACCATGATCGTTCCAAATGCTTTGCATTTTTCTGTCAAACAACTAGAACTCCGCGCGATTTTCATGTTTTAGTGTGCTATAGCTTACGCCTTCCGAGTGGTCCCGGGAGCCGTGGACCCCGATCGCCTAAAATTTACTGGGCCATCAAATATGACCTAAGGAACCATAGTCACCGCCCTGCCATGATCATTCCTCATTTATTGCATTTTTCGGCCAAAAAACTAGTATTCTGCTCGATTACCATATTTTTGTGTGCTATTACCCACGCCTACCGAGTGGGCCGGGCCGCCGGTCTCGGATCGCCTAAAAAATTTTCGGGCCATCAATTAAGACCTAAGGAACCATAGTCACCGCCTCGCCATGATCGTTCCTCATTTTTTTCATTTTTGGCCAAAAAACTAGAATTTCGCCAGATTCCCATATTTTTGTGTGCTATCGCCCACGCCTTCCGAGTGGGTCGGGCCCCCCGGAGCCGGGTCGCCTAAAAAATTTCCGGACTATCAAATACGACCTAAGGAACCATAGTCACCGCCCCGCCATGATCGATCCTAGTCTTTTGTGTTTTTCAGCCAAAAAACTAGAATTTCGTGCGATTTTCATATTTTCGTGTGCTTTAGCCCATGCCTTCCAAGGGGTCCCTGGAACCCTGAACCCCGATCGCCTAAAAAATTTCCGGGCCATCAAATACGACCTAAGGAACCATAGTAACCACCCCGCCATGATCGTTCCTCATTATTTGCGTTTTTCGGCCAAACAACTAGAATTCCGCGCGATTCCCATATTTTTGTGTGTTATAGCCCACGATTTCCGAGTGGTCCCGGGACCTCCTGACCCCGAGCGCCTAAAATTTTTCCGGACTATCAAATATGACCTAAGCAACAATAGTATCCTCCCCGCCATGATCGTTCCTCATTTGTTGCGTTTTTCGGCCAAACAACTAGAATTCTGCGCGATTCCCATATTTTTGTGTGTTATAGCCCACGCCTTCTGAGTGGTCCCGGGACCTCCAGACCCCTATCGCCTAATATTTTTCCGGACTATCAAATAAGACCAAAGGAACCATAGTCACCGCCCTATCAAGATCTTTCCATATTTTTTGCATGTTACTGAAAAAGACTTAGAATTTCGCCCGATTCCTATATTTTCGTGTGCTATACCCACGCATTCCAAGTGGTCCCAAGAGCCGCGGACCCCGATAGCCTAAAATATTTTCGGGCAATCAAATACGACCTAAGGAACTATAGTATCCGCCCCACCATGATCGTTCCTCATTTTTTGTATTTTTCGGCCAAACAACTAGAATTCCGCTAGATCCCATAATTTTGTGTGTTATTGCCCACGCCTTCCGAGTGGTCCCGGGTCTCCGGACCCCTATCGCCTAAAATTTTTCCGGACTATCAAATAAGACCTAAGGAACCATAGTCACCGCCCAGCCATGATCGTTCCTAGTTTTTTCTGTTTTTCGGCCAAAAAACTAGAATTCCGCGCGATTCCCATATTTTCGTGTCCTATAGCCCACGCCTTCCAAGTGAACCCGGGAACTCCGGTCCCCTATCGCCTAAAATTTTTCCGGACTATCAAATACGACCTAAGGAACCATAGTCACCGCCCAGCCATGATCATTCCTCATTTGTTGCGTTTTTCGGCCAAACAACTAGAATTCCGCCCGATTACAATATTTTTATGTGTTATTGCCCACCTTTCCAAGTGGTTCCGGGACCCCCGGACCCCGATCGCTTAAAATATTTCCGAGCCGTCAAATACGGCCTAAGGAACCATAGTTACCGCCCCGCCATCATCGTTTCTCATTTTTTGCATTTTTCGGCCAAAAAACTAGAATTACGCTCGATTCCCATATTTTCGTGTGCTATACCCACGCCTTCCAAGTGGTCCGGGGAGCCGCGGACCCCGATGGCCTAAAATTTTTCTAGACTATCAAATACGACCTAAGGTACCATAGTCACCGCCCCACTATGATCGTTCCAAATGCTTTGCATTTTTCGGCCAAAAAACTAGAACTCCGCGCGATTTGCATATTTTAGTGTGCTATAGCTTACGCCTTCCGAGTGGTCCCGGGAGCCGTGGACCCCGATCGCCTAAAATTTTCCGGGCCATCAAATATGACCTAAGGAACCATAGTCACCGCCCCGCCATGATCGTTCCTCATTTATTGCATTTTTCGGCCGAAAAACTAGAATTTCGCTCGATTACCATATTTTTGTGTGCTATTGCCCACGCTTTCCGAGTGGGCCGGGCCGCCGGTCTAGGATCGCGTAAAAAATTTTCGAGCCATCAATTAAGACCTAAGGAACCATAGTCACCGCCTCGCCATGATCGTTCCTCATTTTTTGCATTTTTTGGCCAAAAAACTAGAATTCCGCCCGATTCCCATATTTTTGTGTGCTATCGCCCACGCCTTCCGAGTGGGTCAGGCCCCACGGAGCCGGATCGCCTAAAAATTTTCCGGACTATAAAATACCACCTAAGGAACCATAGTCACCGCCCCGCCATGATCGTTCCTAGTCTTTTGCGTTTTTCAGCCAAAAAACTAGAATTTCGCACGATTTCCATATTTTCGTGTGCTTTAGCCCACGTCTTCCAAGGGGTCCCGGGAACCCCGAACCCCGAACCCCGATCGCCTAAAATTTTTCCGGGCCATCAAATACGACCTAAGGAATAATAGTAACCACCCCGCCATGATCGTTCCTCATTTTTTGCGATTTTCTGCCAGACAACTAGAATTTCGCGCGATTCCCATATTTTTGTGTGTTATAGCCCACGCCTTCCGAGTGGTCCCGGGACCTCCTGACCCCTATCGCCTAAAATTTTTCCGGACTATCAAATACGACCTAAGGAACCATAGTATCCGACCCGCCATGATCCTTCCTCATTTTTTGCGTTTTTCGGCCAAACAACTAGAATTCCGTGCGATTCCCATATTTTTGTGTGTTATATCCCACGCCTTCCGAGTGGTCCCGGGACCTCCGGACCCCTATCGCCTAATATTTTTTCGGACTATCAAATAAGACCAAAGAAACCATAGTCACCGCCCTGCCATGATCTTTCCACATTTTTTGCATGTTACTAAAAACACCTAGAATTTCGCCCGATTCCCATTTTTTCGTGTGCTATACCCACGCATTCCGAGTGGTCCCAAGAGCCGCGGACCCCGATCACCTAAAATTTTTCCGGGCAATCAAATACGACCTAAGGAACTATAGTATCCGCCCTGCCATGATCGTTCCTTATTTTTTGCGTTTTTTGGCCAAACAAGTTGAATTCCGCGCGATTCCCATATTTTTGTGTGTTATGGCTCACACCTTCCGAGTGGTCCCGGGACCTCCGGACCCGTATCGCCTAAAATTTTTCTAGACTATCAAATACGACCTAAGGGACCATAGTATCCGCCCTGCCATGATCGTTCCTCATGTTTTGTGTTTTTCGGCCAAACAACTAGAATTCCGCGCGATCCCATATTTTTGTGTGTTATAGCCCACGCCTTCCGAGTGGTCCCGGGTCTCCGGACCCCTATCGCCTAAAATATTTCCGGAGTATCAAATAAGACCTAAGGAACCATAGTCACCGCCCAGCCATGATCGTTCCTAGTTTTTTCTGTTTTTCGGCCAAAAAACTAGAATTCCACGCGATTCCCATATTTTCGTGTCCTATACGCCTTCCAAGTGAACCCGGGAACTACGGACCCCTATCGCCTAAAATTTTTTCGGACTATCAAATATGACCTAAGGAACCATAGTCACCGCCCAGCCATGATCATTCCTCATTTGTTGCGTTTTTCGGCCAAACAACTAGAATTCCGCCCGATTACAATATTTTTGTGTGCTATTGCCCACCCTTCCAAGTGGTTCCGGGGCCCCCGGACCCCGATCGCTTAAAATTTTTCCGGGCCGTCAAATACGACCTAAGGAACCATAGTAACCGCCCCGCCATCATCGTTTCTCAATTTTTGCATTTTTCGGCCAAAAAACTAGAATTACGCCCGATTCCCATATTTTCATGTGCTATACCCACGCCTTCCAAGTGGTCCGGGGAGCCGCGGACCCCGATCGTCTAAAATTTTTTCGGACTATCAAATATGACCTAAGGTACCATAGTCACCGCCTCACCATGATCGTTCCAAATGCTTTGCATTTTTCGGCCAAAAAACTAGAACTCCGAGCGATTTGCATATTTTAGTGTGCTATAGCTTACGCCTTCTGAGTGGTCTCGGGAGCCGTGGACCCCGATCGCCTAAAATTTTCCGGGCCATCAAATATGACCTAAGGAACCATAGTCACCGCCCCGCCATGATCGTTCCTCATTTAATGCGTTTTTCGGCCAAAAAACTAGAATTTCGCTCGATTACCATATTTTTGTGTGCTATTGCCGTCGCCTTCCAAGTGGGCCGGGCTGCCGGTCTCGGATCGCCTAAAAAAAATTTGGGCCATCAATTAATACCTAAGGAACCATAGTCACTGCCTCGCAATGATCGTTCCTCATTTTTTGCATTTTTTGGCCAAAAAACTAGAATTCCGCCCGATTCCCATATTTTTGTGTGCTATCGCCCACGTCTTCCAAGTGGGTCGGGCCCCCCGGAGCCGGATCGCCTAAAAATTTTTCGGACTATCAAATACCACCTAAGGAACCATAGTCACCGCCCCGCCATGATCGTTCCTAGTCTTTTGCATTTTTCAGCCAAAAAACTAGAATTTCGTGCGATTTCCATATTTTCGTGTGCTTTAGCCCACGTCTTCCAAGGGGTCCCGGGAACCCCGAACCCCGATCGCCTAAAAATTTTCCGGGCCATCAAATACGACCTAAGGAACCATAGTAACCACTTCGCCATGACCGTTCCTCATTTTTTGCGTTTTTCGGCCAAACAACTAGAATTCCGCGTGATTCCCATATTTTTGTGTGTTATAGCCCACGCCTTCCGAGTGGTCCCGGGGCCTCCTGACCCCTATCGCCTAAAATATTTCCAGACTATCAAATACGACCTAAGGAACCATAGTATCCGACCCGCCATGATCGTTCCTCATTTTTTGCGTTTTTCGGCCAAACAACTAGAATTCCTCGCGATTCCCATATTTTTGTGTGTTATATCCCACGCCTTCCGAGTGGTCCCGGGACCTCCGGACCCCTATCGCCTAATATTTTTCCGGACTATCAAATAAGACCAAAGGAACCATAGTCACCACCCTGCCAAGATCTTTCCACATTTTTTGCATGTTACTGAAAAAGACCTAGAATTTCGCCCGATTCCCATTTTTTCGTGTGCTATACCCACGCAATCCGAGTGGTCCCAAGAGCCGCGGACCCCGATCGCCTAAAATTTTTACGGGCAATCAAATACGACCTAAGGAACTATAGTATCCGCCCGGCCATGATCGTTCCTTATTTTTTGCACTTTTTGGCCAAACAACTAGAATTCCGCGCGATTCCCATATTTTTGTGTGTTATAGCCCACACCTTCCGAGTGGTCCCGGGACCTCCGGACCCCTATCGCCTAAAATTTTTCCAGACTATCAAATACGACCTAAGGAACCATAGTATCCGCCCCTCCATGATCGTTCCTCATGTTTTGTGTTTTTCGGCCAAACAACTAGAATTCCGCGCGATCCCATATTTTTGTGTGTTATAGCCCACGCCTTCCGAGTGGTCCCGAGTCTCCGGACCCCTATCGCCTAAAATTTTTCCGGACTATCAAATAAGACCTAAGGAACCATAGTCACCGCCCAGCCATGATCGTTCCTAGTTTTTTATGTTTTTCGGCCAAAAAACTAGAATTCCGCGCGATTCCCATATTTTCGTGTCCTATAGCCCACGCCTTCCAAGTGAACCCGGGAACTCCGGACCCCTATCGCCTATAATTTTTCCGGACTATCAAATACGACCTAAGGATTCATAGTCACCGCCCAGCCATGATCATTCCTCATTTGTTGCGTTTTTCGGCCAAAAAATTAAAATTCCGCCCGATTACAATATTTTTGTGCGCTATTGCCCACCCTTCCAAGTGGTTTCGGGACCCACTGACCCCGATCGCCTATAATATTTCAGGGCCGTCAAATACGACCTAAGGAACTATAGTAACCAGCTCGCCTTGATCGTTCCTTATTTTTTGCATTTTACGGCCAAACAACTAGAATTCCGCGCGATTCCCATATTTTTGTGTGTTAGCCCACGCCTTCCGAGTGGTCCCGGGACCTCCTGACCCCTATCACCTAAAATTTTTCCGGACTATCAAATACGACCTAAGGAACCATAGTATCCGCCCCGCCATGATTGTACCTCATTTTTAGCGTTTTTCGGCCAAACAACTAGAATTCCGCGCGATTCCCATATTTTTGTGTGTTATATCCCACGCCTTCCGAGTGGTCTCGGGACCTCTGGACCCCTATCGCCTAATATGTTTCCGGACTATCAAATAAGACCAAAGGAACCATAGTCACCGCCCTGCCAAGATCTTTCCACATTTTTTGCATGTTACTGAAAAAGACCTAGAATTTCGCCCGATTCCCATTTTTTCGTCTGCTATACCCACGCATTCCGAGTGGTCCCAAGGGCCGCGGACCCCGATCGCCTATAATATTTCCGGGAAATCAAATACGACCTAAGGAACTATAGTATCCACCCTGCCATGATCGTTCCTTATTTTTTGCGTTTTTTGGCCAAACAAGTTGAATTCCGCGCGATTCCCATATTTTTGTGTGTTATGGCTCACACCTTTCGAGTGGTCCCGGGACCTCCGGACCCCTATCGCCTAAAATTTTTCTGGACTATCAAATACGACCTAAGGAACCATAGTATCCGCCCCGCCATGATCGTTCCTAGTTTTTTCTGTTTTTCGGCCAAAAAACTAGAATTCCGCGCGATTCCCATATTTTCGTGTCCTATACGCCTTCCAAGTGAACCCGGGAACTACGGACCCCTATCGCCTAAAATTTTTCCGGACTATCAAATACGACCTAAGGAACCATAGTCACCGCCTAGCCATGATCATTCCTCATTTGTTGCGTGTTTCAGCCAAAAAACTAGAATTCCGCCCGATTACAATATTTTTGTGTGCTATTGCCCACCCTTCGAAGAGGTTTCGGGACCCACTGACCCCGATCGCCTAAAATTTTTCTGGGCCGTCAAATACGACCTAAGGAACTATAGTAACCAGCTCGCCATGATCGTTTCTCATTTTTTGCATTTTTCGGCCAAGCAACTAGAATTCCGCGCGATCCCATATTTTTGTGTGTTATATAGCCCACGCCTTCCGAGTGGTCCCGGGTCTCCGGACCCCTATCGCCTAAAATTTTTCCGGACTATCAAATACGACCTAAGGAACCATAGTATCCGCCCCGCCATGATTGTTCCTCATTTTTTGCGTTTTTCGGCCAAACAACTAGAATTCCGCGCGATTCCCATATTTTTGTGTGTTATATCCCACGCCTTCCGAGTGGTCCCGGGACCTCTGGACCCCTATCGCCTAATATTTTTCCGGACTATCAAATAAGACCAAAGGAACCATAGTCACCGCCCTTCCAAGATCTTTCCAAATTATTTGCATGTTACTGAAAAAGACCTAGAATTTCGCCCGATTCCCATATTTTCGTGTGCTATACCCACGCATTCCGAGTGGTCCCAAGAGCCGCGGACCCCGATCGCCTAAAATTTTTCCGAGCAATCAAATACGACCTAAGTAACCATAGTATCCACCACGCCATGATCATTCCTTATTTTTTGCATTTTTCGGCCAAACAACTAGAATTCCGCGCGATTCCCATATTTTTGTGTGTTATAGCCCACACCTTTCGAGTGGTCCCGGGACCTCCGGACCCCTATCGCCTAAAAATTTTCCGGAATATCAAATACGACCTAAGGAACCATAGTATCCGCCCTGCCATGATCGTTCCTCATTTTTTGTGTTTTTCGGCCAAGCAACTATAATTCCGCGCGATCCCATATTTTTGTGTGTTATATAGCCCACGCCTTCCGAGTGGTCCTGGGTCTCCGGACCCCTATCGCCTAAAATTTTTCCGGACTATCAAATAAGACCTAAGGAACCATAATCACCGCCCAGCCATGATCGTTCCTAGTTTTTTCTGTTTTTCGGCCAAAAAACTAGAATTCCGCGCGATTCCTATATTTTCGTGTGCTATACCCACGCATTCCGAGTGGTCCCAAGAGCCGCGGACCCCGATCGCCTAAAATTTTTCCGGGCAATCAAATACGACCTAAGGAACCATAGTATCCACCACGCCATGATCATTCCTTATTTTTTGCATTTTTCGGCCAAACAACTAGAATTCCGCGCGATTCCCATATTTTTGTGTGTTATAGCCCACACCTTTCGAGTGGTCCCGGGACCTCCGGACCCCTATCGCCTAAAATTTTTCCGGACTATCAAATACGACCTAAGGAACCATAGTATCCGCCCCGCCATGATCGTTCCTCATTTTTTGTGTTTTTCGGCCAAGCAACTATAATTCCGCGCGATCCCATATTTTTGTGTGTTATATAGCCCACGCCTTCCGAGTGGTCCCGGGTCTCCGGACCCCTATCGCCTAAAATTTTTCCGGACTATCAAATAAGACCTAAGGAACCATAGTCACCGCCCAGCCATGATCGTTCCTAGTTTTTTCTATTTTTCGGCCAAAAAACTAGAATTCCGCGCGATTCCCATATTTTCGTGTCCTATAGCCCACGCCTTCCAAGTGAACCCGGGAACTCCGGACCCCTATCGCCTAAAAATTTTCCGGACTATCAAATACGATCTAAGGAACCATAGTCACCACCTAGCAATGATCATTCCTCATTTGTTGTGTGTTTCGGCCAAAAAACTAGAATTTCGCCCGATTACAATATTTTTGTGTGCTATTGCCCACCCTTCGAAGTGGTTTCGGGACCCACTGACCCCAATCGCAAAAAATTTTTCTGGGCTGTCAAATACGACCTAAGGAACTATAGTAACCAGCTCGCCTTGATCGTTCCTTATTTTTTGCGTTTTTCGGCCAGACAATTAGAATTCTGCGCGATTGCCATATTTTTGTGTATTATAGCCCACACCTTCCGAGTGGTCCCGGGACCTCCGGACCCCTATCGCCTAAAATTTTTCTGGACTATCAAATACGACCTAAGGAACCATATTATCTGCCCCGGCATGATCGTTCCTCATTTTTTGTGTTTTTCGGCCAAACAACTAGAATTCCGCGCGATCCCATATTTTTGTGTGTTATAGCCCACGCCTTCCGAGTGGTCCCGGGTCTCCGGACCCCTATCGCCTAAATTTTTTCTGGACTACCAAATAAGACCTAAGGAACCATAGTCACCGCCCAGCCATGATCGTTCCTAGTATTTTTTGTTTTTTCGGCCAAAAAACTAGAATTTCGCGCGATTCCCATATTTTCGTGTTCTATAGCCCACGCCTTCCAAGTGAACCCGGGAACTCCGGACCCCTATCGCCTAAAATTTTTCCGGACTATCAAATACGACCTAAGGAACCATAGTCACCGCCCAGCCATGATCATTCCTCATTTGTTGCGTGTTTCGGCCAAAAAACTAGAATTCCGCCCGATTACAATATTTTTTTGTGTGTTATAGCCACGCCTTCCGAGTGGTCCCGGGACCTCCAGACCCCAATCGTCTAAAATTTTTTCGGACAATCAAATACGACCTAAGGAACCATAGTATCCGCCCCGCCATGATCGTTCCTCATTTTTTGTGTTTTTTGGCCAAACAACTAGAATTCCGCGCGATCCCATATTTTTGTGTGTTATATAGCCCACGCCTTCCGAGTGGTCCCGGGTCTCCGGACCCCTATCGCCTAAAATTTTTCCGGACTATCAAATAAGACCTAAGGAACCATAGTCACCGCCCAGCCATGATCGTTCCTAGTTTTTTCTGTTTTTCGGCCAAAAAACTAGAATTCCGCGCGATTCCCATATTTTCGTGTCCTATAGCCCACGCCTTCCAAGTGAACCCGGGAACTCCGGACCCCTATCGCCTAAAAATTTTCCGGACTATCAAATACGACCTAAGGAACCATAGTCACCGCCCAGCCATGATCATTCCTCATTTGTTGCGTGTTTCGGCCAAAAAACTAGAATTCCGCCCGATTACAATATTTTTGTGTGCTATTGCCCACCCTTCGAAGTGGTTTCGGGACCCACTGACCCCGATCGCTTAAAATATTTCCGGTCCGTCAAATACGACCTAAGGAACTATAGTAACCAGCTTGCCTTGATCGTTCCTTAGAATTCTGCGCGATTGCCATATTTTTGTGTATTATAGCCCACACCTTCCGAGTGGTCCCGGGACCTCCGGACCCCTATCGCCTAAAATTTTTTCGGACTATCAAATACGACCTAAGGAACCATATTATCCGCCCCAGCATGATCGTTCCTCATTTTTTGTGTTTTTCGGCCAAACAACTAGAATTCCGCGCTATCCCATATTTTTCTGTGTTATAGCCCACGCCTTCCGAGTGGTCCCGGGTCTCCGGACCCCTATCGCCTAAATTTTTTCTGGACTACCAAATAAGACCTAAGGAACCATAGTCACCGCCCAGCCATGATCGTTCCTAGTGTTTTCTGTTTTTCGGCCAAAAAACTAGAATTCCACGCGATTCCCATATTTTCGTGTTCTATAGCCCACGCCTTCCAAGTGAACCCGGGAACTCCGGACCCCTATCGCCTAAAATTTTTCAGGACTATCAAATACGACCTAAGGAACCATAGTCACCGCCCAGCCATGATCATTCCTCATTTGTTGCATTTTTCGGCCAAAAAACTAGAATTCCGCCCGATTACAATATTTTTGTGTGCTATTGCCCACCCTTCCAAGTGGTTCCGGGACCCCCGGACCCCGATCGCGTAAAATTTTTCCGGGCCGTCAAATACGACCTAAGGAACCATAGTAACCGCTCAGCCATCATCGTTTCTCATTTTTTGCATTTTTCGGCCTAAAAACTAGAATTACGCCCGATTCCCATATTTTCATGTGCTATACCCACGCCTTCCAAGTGGTCCGGGGAGCCGCGGACCCCGATCGCCTAAAATTTTTCCGGACTATCAAATACGACCTAAGGTACCATAGTCACCGCTCCACCATGATCGTTCCAAATTCTTTGCATTTTTCGGCAAAAAACTAGAACTCCGCGCGATTTGCATATTTTAGTGTGTTATAGCTTACGCCTTCTGAGTGGTCCCGGGAGCCGTGGACCCCGATCGCCTAAAATTTTTTGGGCCATCAAATATGACCTAAGGAACCATAGTCACCGCCCCGCCATGATCGTTCCTCATTTATTGCGTTTTTCGGCCAAAAAACTAGAATTCCGCTCGATTACCATATTTTTGTGTGCTATTGCCCACGCCTTCTGAGTGGGGCCGGGCCGCCGGTCTCGGATCGCCTAAAAAATTTTCGGGCCATTAATTAAGACCTAAGGAACCATAGTCACCGCCTCACCATGATCGTTCCTCATTTTTTGAATTTTTTGGCCAAAAAACTAGAATTCCGCCCGATTCCCATATTTTTGTGTGCTATCGCCCACGCTTTCCGAGTGGGTCGGGCCCCCCGGAGCCGGATCGCCTAAAAATTTTCTGGACTATCAAATACGACCTAAGAAACCATAGTCACCGCCCCGCCATGATCGTTCCTAGTCTTTTGCGTTTTTCAGCCAAAAAACTAGAATTTCGCGCTATTTCCATATTTTCGTGTGCTTTAGCCCACGCCTTCCAAGGGGTCCCGGGAACCCCGAACCCCGATCGCCTAAAAATTTTGCGAGCCATCAAATACGACCTAAGGAACCAAAGTAACCACCCCGCCATGATCGTTCCTCATTTTTTGCGTTTTTCGGCCAAACAACTAGAATTTCGCGCGATTCTCATATTTTTGTGTGTTATAGCCCACGCCTTCCGAGTGGTCCCTGGACCTCCTGACCCCTATCGCCTAAAATTTTTCCAAACTATCAAATATGACCTAAGGAACCATAGTATCCGCCCCGCCATGATCGTTCCTCATTTTTTGCATTTTTCGGCCAAACAACTAGAATTCCGCGCGATCCCATATTTTTGTGTGTTATATAGCCCACGCCTTCCGAGTGGGTCGGGGCCCCCCGGAGCCGGATCGCCTAAAAAAATTTCGGACTATCAAATACGACCTAAGGAACCATAGCCACCGCCCCGCCATGATCGTTCCTATTTTTTTCTATTTTTTGGCCAAAAAACTAGAATTCCGCGCGATTCCCATATTTTCGTGTCCTATAGCCCACGCCTTCCAAGTGAACCCGGGAACTCCGGACCCCTATCGCCTAAAAATTTTCCGGACTATCAAATACGACCTAAGGAACCATAGTCACCGCCCCGCCATGATCGTTCCTAGTCTTTTGCGTTTTTCAGCCAAAAAACTAGAATTTTGCGCGATTTCCATATTTTCGTGTGCTTTAGCCCACGCCTTCCAAAGGGTCCCGGGAACCCCGAACCCCGATCGCCTAAAAATTTTCCGGGCCATCAAATACGACCTAAGGAACCATAGTAACCTCCCCGCCATGATCGTTCCTCATTTTTTGCGGTTTTTCGGCCAAACAACTAGAATTCCGCGCGATTCCCATATTTTTGTGTGTTATAGCCCACGCCTTCCGAGTGGTCCCTGGACCTCCTGACCCCTATCGCCTAAAATTTTCTCGGACTATCAAATACGACCTAAGGAACCATAGTATCTGCCCCGCCATGATCGTTCCTCATTTTTTTTATTTTTCGGCCAAACAACTAGAATTCCGCGCGATTCCCATATTTTTGTGTGTTATAGCCCACGCCTTCCGAGTGGTCCCGGGACCTCCGGACCCCTATCGTCTAATATTTTTCCGGACTATCAAATAAGACCTAAGGTACCATAGTCACCGCCCTGTCAAGATCTTTCCACATTTTTTGCATGTTACTGAAAAAGACCTAGAATTTCGCCTGATTCCCATATTTTCGTGTGCTATTGCCCACGCATTCCGAGTGGTCCCAAGAGCCGCGGACCCCGATCGCCTAAAATTTTTCCAGGCAATCAAATACGACCTAAGGAACCATAGTATCCGCCACGCCATGATCGTTCCTTATTTTTTGCATTTTTCGGCAAACAACTAGAATTCCGCGCGATTCCCATATTAATGTGTGTTATAGCCCACACCTTCCGAGTGGTCCCGGGACCTCCGGACCCCTATCGCCTAATATTTTTCCGGATTATCAAATAAGACCTAAGGAACCATAGTCACCTCCCTGTCAAGATCATTCCTCATTTGTTGCGTTTTTCGGCCAAAAACTAGAATTCCGTCCGATTACAATGTTTTTGTGTGCTATTGCCCACCCTTCCAAGTGGTTCCGGTACCCCCGGACCCCGATCGCCTAAAATTTTTCCGGGCCGTCAAATACGACCTAAGAAACCATAGTAACCGCCCCACCATCATCGTTTCTCATTTTTTGCATTTTTCGGCAAAAAACTAGAATTACGCCCGATTCCCATATTTTCGTGTGCTATACCCACGCCTTCCAAGTGGTCCGGGGAGCCGCGGACCCCGATCGCCTAAAAATTTTCCGGACTATCAAATACGACTTAAGGTACCATAGTCACCGCCCCACCATGATCGTTCCAAATGCTTTGTATTTTTCGGCCAAAAAACTAGAACTCCGCGCGATTTGCATATTTTAGTGTGCTATATAGCTTACGCTTTCGGAGTGGTCCCGGGAGCCGTGGATGTCATGCCCCGAACCAGGGGGCGAGACCGGCACTCGGTGCCTCACCTATCCTTGCGTACCAACTTGCGACTAAGGGACTCTGAACATATGATGTCATACTTTGGCCATGGGCCACATTGCAAGACAACTGCGAATGCTGAATAAATATAAATATAAAACTGGGCCGACAAGATCGTCATAATTACTACAGCTGACAAACCAACCAAATATACATACAAGGCCTACAAGCCTAACATGCTGCACTAACTGACAGGATATGTCTACAAGCCTCTACTGGTAGATATACTGTGATCAGAACAGCTTCCCAACCTACTCATAACATATATACATTTATACACAATATGTACATAAAGCTCTAGACCCGGCAACTCCGAAAGGCATGGAGCTTATCGATCAAGCTGAACTCGGGCAACAGAGGTATACCCGTCTGTCTGTCTGAACCTGCACGCATGAAATACAGTGCCCCCAGAAAAGGGACGTCAGTACGAAATAATGTACCGAGTATGTAAGGCACTATACTGAAAGCTGAAACTAAACTGATAATATAATAACTGAAAGCAACTGGAAGTCAATGATAATCTGAAGATATGCTTACCTGCTGATACTGACTCAACTCTCTCAATATAGTAAGTAAAATAGTTATCCGGCCTTATAAGACTCGGTATATATATAACTGCTCTGCCGTAGTAGGCTCGCTCATAGGCGCTCGGCCATACTAGGCTCTGTATCTCGGCTAACTGGGCTCGCTCATAGGCGCTCGGCCACAGTAGGCTCGGTATATAACTTACCATCTGATGAGAGGTTGCCCAATAGGGGCCTGCCCATCGATTATGGCTCGATGGTAATGAAAATACTGTAATACTGTATATATAAACTCTCTGCTCTCTTGACTGGAAAAAGAAAATACTCAAATGAATAGGAAGTTCCAATAAAGATAATATTGTAACTTACAAAACTAGGAAAATATACATAAATTTCGGGATATGAATTTTTCTTTATGCCTCGTTATCAAACTCGTGTAATTACGAGATCATGCCAAAATGAAAGAAGGGCTTAGCCTTAACATACCTGGAGTTCGGAAAAATACGTATAATATTCTTGGAAAAGATTGCACCGTACTCCTTTAGAACCGCAAAATTTTACGTTGTTACGGTTCTAACAATTCTCGTTGGAATTGTTTGGTTGCAAGAATTTCGTTGAAACCTTGTAGGAGAATTTGGTTGCAAGAATTTCGTTGGAAGCTTTGTTTTGGATGGAGTTTAGCGCCTGTTAGCGTCTTGAATTGTAACTGGAATTATTTGGTTTCATGTAGGAACTTGAATTGTAGGAAGTGTTAGCGTTCTTGTTATGAAGTGTTGTAAGAAGGTTTGTTGAATTCTTTCTTAAGATTCTAGGGAATGATTTTGATCTTTGTTGTAAGAAGGCTTGCTAAGTTCTTTCGTAAGATTGTAGGGAATGATTTTGATTTTCTTGAGATGTTATTCTTAACTCTAGGTGGCCCCACATATCAAGCTTAGTGTCATTTAAGATATGACACCTTACCATCTTCATGAATAGTCATTAGAGATTTTAGGAGGGCTTGCCACGTTGGGAGGGGGGGTTAAGTCTTATCCTAAGCTTGTTTTATTAAGAATTATTTTTTTACTTACTTAAAATACTACTCACTTTTCACATACCTTATACACCTTACTATCATGGCCATGTAGTACCTTGTGCGGTACAAGTCCATAAATACCGGGTATTATAGCTCGGGTCGTATTTTATCCCAAAATGTCAAATTTTGACGAAATTCATTTTCTTCGATTTGCTTACCCTCTCACCTTCACGAATTTACTCATCACTTATTTGAAATAGCATAATACTTATAGTCTCACAATAATCTCATATCCGAGCTTATATCAATTTACTTATGGCGTACTTCCACGTACGAAAATATGGGGTGTAACAGTGGACCCCGATCGCCTAAAATTTTTCGGGCCATCAAATATGACCTAAGGAACCATAGTCACCGCCCCGTCATGATCGTTCCTCATTTATTGCGTTTTTTGGCCAAAAAACTAGAATTCCGCTCGATTACCATATTTTTGTGTGCTATTGCCCACGCCATCCGAGTGGGCCAGGCCGCCGGTCTCGGATCGCCTAAAAACTTTTCGGGCCATCAATTAAGACCTAAGGAACCATAGTCACCGCCTTCCGAGTAGGTCGGGGCCCCCGGAGCCGGATCGCCTAAAAATTTTCCGGACTATCAAATACGACCTAAGGAACCATAGTCACTGCCCCGCCATGATCGATCCTAGTCTTTTGCGTTTTTCAGCCAAAAAACTAGAATTTTGCGCGATTTTCATATTTTCGTGTACTTTAGCCCACGCCTTCCAAGGGGTCCCGGGAACCCCGAACCCCGATCGCCTAAAAATTTTTTGGGCCATCAAATACGACCTAAGGAACAATAGTAACCACCCCGCCATGATCGTTCCTCATTTTTTGCGTTTTTCGGCCAAAAGACTAGAATTCCGCGCGATTTCCATATTTTTGTGTGTTATAGCCCACGCCTTCCGAGTGGTCCCAGGACCTCCTGACCCCTATCGCCTAAAATTTTTCCGGACTATCAAATACGACCTAAGGAACTATAGTATCCTCCCCGCCATGATCGTTCCTCATTTTTTGCGTTTTTCGGCCAAAAAACTAGAATTCCGCTCGATTACCATATTTTTGTGTGCTAATACCCACGCCTTCCGAGTCGGCCGGGCCGCCAGGCTCGGATCGCTTAAAAATTTTTCAAGCCATCACTTAGGACCTAAGGAACCATAGTCACCGCCTCGCCATGATTGTTCCTCATTTTTTGCATTTTTTGGCCAAAAAACTAGAATTCCGCCCGATTCCCATATTTTTGTGTGCTATCGCCCACGCCTTCCGAGTGGGTCGAGCCCCCCGGAGCCGGATCACCTAAAAATTTTCCGGACTATCAAATACGACCTATGGAACCATAGTCACCGCCCCACCATGATCGTTCCTAGTTTTTTCCGTTTTTTAGCCAAAAAACTAGAATTCCGCGCGATTCCCAAATTTTCGTGTCCTATAGCCCACGCCTTCGAAGTGAACCCGGGAACTCCGGACCCCTATCACCTAAAATTTTTCTGGACTATCAAATATGACCTAAGGAACCATAGTCACTACCCAGCCATGACCATTCCTCATTTGTTGCGTTTTTCGGCCAAAAAACTAGAATTCCGCCCGTTTACAATATTTTTGTATGCTATTGCCCACCCTTCCAAGTGGTTCCGGGACCCCCGGTCCCCGATCGCCTAAAATTTTTTTGGGCCATCAAATATGACCTAAGGAACCATAGTAACCGCTCTGCCATCATCGTTTCTCATTTTTTGCATTTTTCGGCCAAAAAACTAGAATTACGCCCGATTCCCATATTTTCGTGTGCAATACCCACGCCTTCCAAGTGGTCCGGGGAGCCGCGGACCCCGATCGCCTAAACTTTTTCCGGACTATCAAATACGACCTAAGGTACCATAGTCACCGCCACACCATGATCGTTCCAAATGCTTTGCATTTTTCGGCCAAAAAACTAGAACTCCGCGCGATTTGCATATTTTAGTGTGCTATAGCTTACGCCTTTCGAGTGGTCCCGGGAGCCGTGGACCCCAATCGCCTAAAATTTTCCGGGCCATCAAATACGACCTAAGGAACCATAGTCACCGCCCCGCCATGATCGTTCCTCATTTATTGCGTTTTTCGGCCAATAAACTAGAATTTCGCTCGATTACCATATTTTTGCGTGCTATTGCCCACGCCTTCCGAGTCGCCCGGGCCGCCGGACTCGGATCGCCTAAAAAATTTTCGGGCCATCAATTAGGACCTAATGAACCATATTCACCGCCTCGCCATGATCGTTCCTCATTTTTTGCATTTTTTGGCCAAAAAACTAGAATTCTACCCGATTCCCATATTTTTGTGTGCTATCGCCCACGCCTTCCGAGTGGGTCGGGCCCCCCGGAGCCGGATCGCCTAAAAATTTTTCGGACTATCAAATATGACCTAAGAAACCATAGTCACCGCCCCGCCATGATCGTTCCTAGTCTTTAGCGTTTTTCAGCCAAAAAACTAGAATTCCGCGCGATTTCCATATTTTCGTGTGCTTTAGCCCACGTCTTCCAAGGGGTCCCGGGAACCCCGAACCCCGATCGCCTAAAAATTTTCCGGGCCATCAAATACGACCTAAGGAACCATAGCAACCACCCCACCATGATCGTTCCTCATTTTTTGCGTTTTTCGGCCAAACAACTAGAATTCCGCGCGACTCCCATATTTTTGTGTGTTATAGCCCACGCCTTCCGAGTGGGCCGGGCCGCCGGACTCGGATCGCCTAAAAAATTTTCGGGCCATCAATTAGGACCTAAGGAACCATAGTCACCGCCTCGCCATGATCGTTCCTCATTTTTTTAATTTTTTGGCCAATAAACTAGAATTCCGCCCGATTCTCATATTTTTGTGTGCTATCGCCCACTCCTTCCGAGTGGGTCGGGCCGCACGGAGACGGATCGCCTAAAAATTTTCCGGAATATTAAATACGACCTAAGGAACCATAGTCACCGCCCCACCATGATCGTTCCTAGTATTTTGCGTTTTTCAGCCAAAAAACTAGAATTCCGCGCGATTTCCATATTTTTGTGTACTTTAGCCCACGGCTTCAAAGGGGTCCCGGGAACCCCGAACCCCGATCGCCTAAAAATTGTCCGGGCCATCAAATACGACCTAAGGAACCATAGTAACCACCCCACCATTATCGTTCCTCATGTTTTGCATTTTTCGTCCAAACAACTAGAATTCCGCGCGATTCCCATATTTTTGTGTGTTATAGCCCACGCCTTCCGAGGGGTCCCGGGACCTCCTGACCCCTATCGCCTAAAATTTTTCCGGACTATCAAATACGACCTAAGGAACCATAGTATCCGCACCGCCATGATCGTTTCTCATTTTTGCATTTTTCGGCCAAACAACTAGAATTTCGCCCGATTCCCATATTTTCGTGTGCTATACACACGCCTTACAAGTGGTCCCGGGTCTCCGAACCCCTATCGCCTAAAACTTTTCCGGACTATCAAATAAGACCTAAGGAACCATAGTCACCGCCCAGCCATGATCGTTCCTTATTTTTTGCGTTTTTCTGCCAAACAACTAGAATTCCGCGCGATTCCCATATTTTTGTGTGTTATAGCCCACGCCTTCCGAGTGGTCCCGGGACCTCCGGACCCCTATCGTCTAATATTTTTCCGGACTATCAAATAAGACCTAAGGAACCATAGTCACCGCCCTGTCAAGATCTTTCCACATTTTTTGCATGTTACTGCAAAAGACTTAGAATTTCGCCCGATTCCCATATTTTCGTGTGCTACTACCCACGCCTTCCGAGTGGTCCCATGATCCGCGGACCCCGATCACCTAAAATTTTTCCGGGCAATCAAATACGACCTAAGGAACCATAGTATCCGCCACGCCATGATCGTTCCTTATTTTTTGCATTTTTCGGCAAACAACTAGAATTCCGCGCGATTCCCATATTTTTGTGTGTTATATAGCCCACACCTTCCGAGTGGTCCCGGGACCTCCGGACCCCTATCGCCTAAAATTTTTTCGAACTATCAAATACGACCTAAGGAACCATAGTATCCGCCCCGCCATGATCGTTCCTCATTTTTTGTGTTTTTTGGCCAAACAACTAGAATTCCGCGCGATCCCATATTTTTGTGTGTTATATAGCCCACGCCTTCCGAGTGGTCCCGGGTCTCCGGACCCCTATCGCCTAAAATTTTTCCGGACTATCAAATAAGACCTAAGGAACCATAGTCACCGCCCAGCCATGATCGTTCCTAGTTTTTTCTATTTTTCGGCCAAAAAACTAGAATTCCGCGCGATTCCCATATTTTCGTGTCCTATAGCCCACGCCTTCCAAGTGAACCCGGGAACTCCGGACCCCTATCGCCTAAAAATTTTCCGGACTATCAAATACGACCTAAGGAACCATAGTCACCGCCCCGCCATGATCGTTCCTAGTCTTTTGCGTTTTTCAGCCAAAAAACTAGAATTTTGCGCGATTTCCATATTTTCGTGTGCTTTAGCCCACGCCTTCCAAAGGGTCCCAGGAACCCCGAACCCCGATCGCCTAAAAATTTTCCGGGCCATCAAATACGACCTAAGGAACCATAGTAACCTCCCCGCCATGATCGTTCCTCATTCTTTGTGTTTTTCGGCCAAACAACTAGAATTCCGCGCGATTCCCATATTTTTGTGTATTATAGCCCATGCCTTCCGAGTGGTCCCTGGACCTCCTGACCCCTATCGCCTAAAATTTTCTCGGACTATCAAATACGACCTAAGGAACCATAGTATCTGCCCCGCCATGATCGTTCCTCATTTTTTGCATTTTTCGGCCAAACAACTAGAATTCCGCGCGATTCCCATATTTTTGTGTGTTATAGCCCACGCCTTCCGAGTGGTCCCGGGACCTCCGGACCCCTATCGTCTAATATTTTTCCGGATTATCAAATAAGACCTAAGGTACCATAGTCACCGCCCTGTCAAGATCTTTCCACATTTTTTGCATGTTACTGAAAAAGACCTAGAATTTCGCCTGATTCCCATATTTTCGTGTGCTATTGCCCACGCATTCCGAGTGGTCCCAAGAGCCGCGGACCCCGATCGCCTAAAATTTTTCCAGGCAATCAAATACGACCTAAGGAACCATAGTATCCGCCACGCCATGATCGTTCCTTATTTTTTGCATTTTTCGGCAAACAACTAGAATTCCGCGCGATTCCCATATTAATGTGTGTTATAGCCCACACCTTCCGAGTGGTCCCGGGACCTCCGGACCCCTATCGCCTAATATTTTTCCGAATTATCAAATAAGACCTAAGGAACCATAGTCACCTCCCTGTCAAGATCATTCCTCATTTGTTGCGTTTTTCGGCCAAAAACTAGAATTTCGCCCGATTACAATATTTTTGTGTGCTATTGCCCACCCTTCCAAGTGGTTCCGGTACCCCCGGACCCCGATCGCCTAAAATTTTTCCGGGCCATCAAATACGACCTAAGGAACCATAGTAACCGCCCCGCCATCATCGTTTCTCATTTTTTGCATTTTTCGGCTAAAAAACTAGAATTACGCCCGATTCCCATATTTTCGTGTGCTATACCCACGCCTTCCAAGTGGTCCGGGGAGCCGCAGACCCCGATCGCCTAAAAATTTTCCGGACTATCAAATACGACTTAAGGTACCATAGTCACCGCCCCACCATGATCGTTCCAAATGCTTTGTATTTTTCGGCCAAAAAACTAGAACTCCGTGCGATTTGCATATTTTAGTGTGCTATATAGCTTACGCTTTCGGAGTGGTCCCGGGAGCCGTGGATGTCACGCCCCGAACCAGGGGGCGAGACCGGCACTCGGTGCCTCACCTATCCTTGCGTACCAACTTGCGACTAAGGGACTCTGAACATATGATGTCATACTTTGGCCATGGGCCACATTGCAAGACAACTGCGAATGCTGAATAAATATAAATATAAAACTGGGCCGACAAGATCGTCATAATTACTACAGCTGACAAACCAACCAAATATACATACAAGGCCTACAAGCCTAACATGCTGCACTAACTGACAGGATATGTCTACAAGCCTCTACTGGTAGATATACTGTGATCAGAACAGCTTCCCAACCTACTCATAACATATATACATTTATACACAATATGTACATAAAGCTCTAGACCCGGCAACTCCGAAAGGCATGGAGCTTATCGATCAAGCTGAACTCGGGCAACAGAGGTATACCCGTCTGTCTGTCTGAACCTGCACGCATGAAATACAGTGCCCCCAGAAAAGGGACGTCAGTACGAAATAATGTACCGAGTATGTAAGGCACTATACTGAAAGCTGAAACTGAACTGATAATATAATAACTGAAAGCAACTGGAAGTCAATGATAATCTGAAGATATGCTTACCTGCTGATACTGACTCAACTCTCTCAATATAGTAAGTAAAATAGTTATCCGGCCTTATAAGACTCGGTATATATATAACTGCTCTGCCGTAGTAGGCTCGCTCATAGGCGCTCGGCCATACTAGGCTCTGTATCTCGGCTAACTGGGCTCGCTCATAGGCGCTCGGCCACAGTAGGCTCGGTATATAACTTACCATCTGATGAGAGGTTGCCCAATAGGGGCCTGCCCATCGATTATGGCTCGATGGTAATGAAAATACTGTAATACTGTATATATAAACTCTCTGCTCTCTTGACTGGAAAAAGAAAATACTCAAATGAATAGGAAGTTCTAATAAAGATAATATTGTAACTTACAAAACTAGGAAAATATACATAAATTTCGGGATATGAATTTTTTTTTATGCCTCGTTATCAAACTCGTGTAATTACGAGATCATGCCAAAATGAAAGAAGGGCTTAGCCTTAACATACCTGGAGTTCGGAAAAATACGTGTAATATTCTTGGAAAAGATTGCACCGTACTCCTTTAGAACCGCAAAATTTTACGTTGTTACGGTTCTAACAATTCTCGTTGGAATTGTTTGGTTGCAAGAATTTCGTTGAAACCTTGTAGGAGAATTTGGTTGCAAGAATTTCGTTGGAAGCTTTGTTTTGGATGGAGTTTAGCGCCTGTTAGTGTCTTGAATTGTAACTGGAATTATTTGGTTTCATGTAGGAACTTGAATTGTAGGAAGTGTTAGCGTTCTTGTTATGAAGTGTTGTAAGAAGGTTTGTTGAATTTTTTCTTAAGATTCTAGGGAATGATTTTGATCTTTGTTGTAAGAAGGCTTGCTAAGTTCTTTCGTAAGATTGTAGGGAATGATTTTGATTTTCTTGAGATGTTATTCTTAACTCTAGGTGGCCCCACATATCAAGCTTAGTTTCATTTAAGATATGACACCTTACCATCTTCATGAATAGTCATTAGAGATTTTAGGAGGGCTTGCCACGTTGGGAGGGGGGGTTAAGTCTTATCCTAAGCTTGTTTTATTAAGAATTATTTTTTTACTTACTTAAAATACTACTCACTTTTCACATACCTTATACACCTTACTATCATGGCCATGTAGTACCTTGTGCGGTACAAGTCCATAAATACCGGGTATTATAGCTCGGGTCGTATTTTATCCCAAAATGTCAAATTTTGACGAAATTCATTTTCTTCGATTTGCTTACCCTCTCACCTTCACGAATTTACTCATCACTTATTTGAAATAGCATAATACTTATAGTCTCACAATAATCTCATATCCGAGCTTATATCAATTTACTTATGGCGTACTTCCACGTACGAAAATATGGGGTGTAACAGTGGACCCCGATCGCCTAAAATTTTTCGGGCCATCAAATATGACCTAAGGAACCATAGTCACCGCCCCGTCATGATCGTTCCTCATTTATTGCGTTTTTTGGCCAAAAAACTAGAATTCCGCTCGATTACCATATTTTTGTGTGCTATTGCCCACGCCTTCCGAGTGGGCCAGGCCGCCGGTCTCGGATCGCCTAAAAACTTTTCGGGCCATCAATTAAGACCTAAGGAACCATAGTCACCGCCTTCCGAGTGGGTCGGGGCCCCCGGAGCCGGATCGCCTAAAACTTTTCCGGACTATCAAATACGACCTAAGGAACCATAGTCACTGCCCCGCCATGATCGATCCTAGTCTTTTGCGTTTTTCAGCCAAAAAACGAGAATTTTGCGCGATTTTCATATTTTCGTGTACTTTAGCCCACGCCTTCCAAGGGGTCCCGGGAACCCTGAACCCCGATCGCCTAAAAATTTTTTGGGCCATCAAATACGACCTAAGGAACAATAGTAACCACCCCGCCATGATCGTTCCTCATTTTTTGCGTTTTTCGGCCAAACGACTAGAATTTCGCGCGATTTCCATATTTTTGTGTGTTATAGCCCACGCCTTCCGAGTGGTCCCAGGACCTCCTGACCCCTATCGCCTAAAATTTTTCCGGACTATCAAATACGACCTAAGGAACCATAGTATCCTCCCCGCCATGATCGTTCCTCATTTTTTGCGTTTTTCGGCCAAAAAACTAGAATTCCGCTCGATTACCATATTTTTGTGTGCTAATACCCACGCCTTCCGAGTGGGCCGGGCCGCCAGGCTCAGATCGCTTAAAAATTTTTCAAGCCATCAATTAGGACCTAAGGAACCATAGTCACCGCCTCGCCATGATCGTTCCTCATTTTTGCATTTTTTGGCCAAAAAACTAGAATTCCGCCCGATTCCCATATTTTTGTGTGCTATCGCCCACGCCTTCCGAGTGGGTCGAGCCCCCCGGAGCCGGATCACCTAAAAATTTTCCGGACTATCAAATACGACCTAAGGAACCATAGTCACCGCCCCACCATGATCGTTCCTAGTTTTTTCCGTTTTTCGGCCAAAAAACTAGAATTTCGCGCGATTCCCAAATTTTCGTGTCCTATAGCCCACGCCTTCCAAGTGAACCCGGGAACTCCGGACCCCTATCGCCTAAAATTTTTCCGGACTATCAAATACGACCTAAGGAACCATAGTCACCACCCAGCCATGATCATTCCTCATTTGTTGCGTTTTTCGGCCAAAAAACTGGAATTCCGCCCGTTTACAATATTTTTGTGTGCTATTGCCCACCCTTCCAAGTGGTTCCGGGACCCCCGGTCCCCGATCGCCTAAAATTTTTTCGGGCCGTCAAATATGACCTAAGGAACCATAGTAACCGCTCTGCCATCATCGTTTCTCATTTTTTGCATTTTTCGGCCAAAAAACTAGAATTACGCCCGATTCCCATATTTTCGTGTGCAATACCCACGCCTTCCAAGTGGTCCGGGGAGCCGCGGACCCCGATCGCCTAAACTTTTTCCGGACTATCAAATACGACCTAAGGTACCATAGTCACCGCCACACCATGATCGTTCCAAATGCTTTGCATTTTTCGGCCAAAAAACTAGAACTCCGCGCGATTTGCATATTTTAGTGTGCTATAGCTTACGCCTTTCGAGTGGTCCCGGGAGCCGTGGACCCCAATCGCCTAAAATTTTCCGGGCCATCAAATACGACCTAAGGAACCATAGTCACCGCCCCGCCATGATCGTTCCTCATTTATTGCGTTTTTCGGCCAATAAACTAGAATTCCGCTCGATTACCATATTTTTGTGTGCTATTGCCCACGCCTTCCGAGTCGCCCGGGCCGCCGGACTCGGATCGCCTAAAAAATTTTCGGGCCATCAATTAGGACCTAATGAACCATAGTCACCGCCTCGCCATGATCGTTCCTCATTTTTTGCATTTTTTGGACAAAAAACTAGAATTCCCCCCAATTCCCATATTTTTGTGTGCTATCGCCCACGCCTTCCAAGTGGGTCAGGCCCCCCGGAGCCGGATCGCCTAAAAATTTTTCGGACTATCAAATATGACCTAAGAAACCATAGTCACCGCCCCGCCATGATCGTTCCTAGTCTTTTGCGTTTTTCAGCCAAAAAACTAGAATTCCGCGCGATTTCCATATTTTCGTGTGCTTTTTAGCCCACGTCTTCCAAGGGGTCCCGGGAACCCCGAACCCCGATCGCCTAAAAATTTTCCGGGCCATCAAATACGACCTAAGGAACCATAGCAACCACCCCACCATGATCGTTCCTCATTTTTTGCGTTTTTCGGCCAAACAACTAGAATTCCGCGCGACTCCCATATTTTTGTGTGTTATAGCCCACGCCTTCCGAGTGGGCCGGGCCGCCGGACTCGGATCGCCTAAAAAATTTTCGGGCCATCAATTAGGACCTAAGGAACCATAGTCACCGCCTCGCCATGATCGTTCCTCATTTTTTGCATTTTTTGGCCAATAAACTTGAATTCCGCCCGATTCTCATATTTTTGTGTGCTATCGCCCACGCCTTCCGAGTGGGTCGGGCCGCCCGGAGACGGATCACCTAAAAATTTTCCGGAATATTAAATACGACCTAAGGAACCATAGTCACCGCCCCACCATGATCGTTCCTAGTCTTTTGCGTTTTTCAGCTAAAAAACTAGAATTCCGCGCGATTTCCATATTTTCGTGTACTTTAGCCCACGCCTTCAAAGGGGTCCCGGGAACCCCGAACCCCGATCGCCTAAAAATTGTCCGGGCCATCAAATATGACCTAAGGAACCATAGTAACCACCCCACCATTATCGTTCCTCATGTTTTGCATTTTTCGTCCAAACAACTAGAATTCCGTGCGATTCCCATATTTTTGTGTGTTATAGCCCACGCCTTCCGAGGGGTCCCGGGACCTCCTGACCCCTATTGCCTAAAATTTTTCCGGACTATCAACTACGACCTAAGGAACCATAGTATCCGCCCCGCCATGATCGTTTCTCATTTTTGCATTTTTCGGCCAAACAACTAGAATTTCGCCCGATTCCCATATTTTCGTGTGCTATACACACGCCTTACAAGTGGTCCCGGGTCTCCGGACCCCTATCGCCTAAAACTTTTCCGGACTATCAAATAAGACCTAAGGAACCATAGTCACTGCCCAGCCATGATCGTTCCTTATTTTTTGCATTTTTCGGCCAAACAACTAGAATTCCGCACGATTCCCATATTTGTGTGTGTTATAGCCCACACCTTCCGAGTGGTCCCGGGACCTCAGGACCCCTATCGCCTAAAATTTTTCCGGACTATCAAATACGACCTAAGGAACCATAGTATCCGCCCCGTCATGATCGTTTCTCATTTTTGCATTTTTCGGCCAAACAACTAGAATTTCGCCCGATTCCCATATTTTCGTATGCTATACACACGCCTTACAAGTGGTCCCGGGTCTCCGGACACCTATCGCCTAAAACTTTTCCGGACTATCAAATAAGACCTAAGGAACTATAGTCACCGCCCAGCCATGATCGTTCCTTATTTTTTGCGTTTTTTGGCCAAACAACTAGAATTCCGCGCGATTCCAATATTTGTGTGTGTTATAGCCCACACCCTCCGAGTGGTCCCGGGACCTCAGGACCCCTATCGCCTAAAATTTTTTTCGGACTATCAAATACGACCTAAGGAACCATAGTCACCGCCCAGCCATGATCATTCCTCATTTGTTGCGTTTTTCGGCCAAAAAACTGGAATTCCGCCCGTTTACAATATTTTTGTGTGCTATTGCCCACCCTTCCAAGTGGTTCCGGGACCCCCGGTCCCCGATCGCCTAAAATTTTTTCGGGCCGTCAAATATGACCTAAGGAACCATAGTAACCGCTCTGCCATCATCGTTTCTCATTTTTTGCATTTTTCGGCCAAAAAACTAGAATTACGCCCGATTCCCATATTTTCGTGTGCAATACCCACGCCTTCCAAGTGGTCCGGGGAGCCGCGGACCCCGATCGCCTAAACTTTTTCCGGACTATCAAATATGACCTAAGGTACCATAGTCACTGCCCCACCATGATCGTTCCAAAAGCTTTGCCTTTTTCGGCCAAAAAACTAGAACTCCGCGCGATTTGCATATTTTTGTGTGCTATAGCTTACGCCTTCCGAGTGGTCCCGGGAGCCGTGGACCCCGATCGCCTAAAATTTTCCGGGCCATCAAATACGACCTAAGGAACCATAGTCACCGCCCCGCCATGATCGTTCCTCATTTATGGCATTTTTCGGCCAAAAAACTAGAATTCCGCTCGATTACCATATTTTTGTGTGCTATTGCCCACGCCTTCTGAGTGGGCCGGGCCGCCGGACTCGGATCGCCTAAAACATTTTTGGGCCACCAATTAGGTCCAAAGGAACCACAGTCACCGCCTCGCCATGTTGGTTCCTCATTTTTTGCATTTCTTGGCCAATAAACTAGAATTTCGCCCGATTCTCATATTTTTGTGTGCTATCGCCCACGCCTTCCGAGTGGGTCGGGCCCTCCGGAGCCGGATCGCCTAAAGATTTTCCGGACTATCAAATACGACCTAAGGAACCATAGTCACCGCCTCACCATGATCGTTCCTAGTCTTTTGCGTTTTTCAGCCAAAAAACTAGAATTCCGCGCGATTTCCATATTTTCGTGTGCTTTAGCCCACGCCTTCAAAGGGGTCCCGGGAACCCCGAACCCCGATCGCCTAAAAATTGTCCGGGCCATCAAATACGACCTAAGGAACCATAGTAACCACCCCACCATTAACGTTCCTCATTTTTTGCATTTTTCGTCCAAACAACTAGAATTCCGCACGATTCCCATATTTTTGTGTGTTATAGCCCACGCCTTCCGAGTGGTCCCGGGACTTCCTGACCCCTATCGCCTAAATTTTTTTCGGACTATCAAATACGACCTAAGGCACCATAGTATCCGCCCCGCCATGTTCGTTCCTCATTTTTTGCATTTCTCGGCCAATCAACTAGAATTTCGTGCGATTCCCATATTTTTGTGTGTTATAGTCCACGCCTTCCGAGTGGTCCCGGGACCTCCGAACCCCTATCGCCTAATATTTTTCCGGACTACAAATAAGACCAAAGGAACCATAGTCACCGCCCTGCCAAGATCTTTCCATATTTTTTGCATGTAACTGAAAAAGACCTAGAATTTCGCCCGATTCCTATATTTTCGTGTGCTATACCCACGCATTCCGAGTGGTCCCAAGAGCCGCAGACCCCGATCACCTAAAATATTTCCAGGCAATCAAATACAACCTAAGGAACCTTTATTTTTTGCATTTTTAGGCCAAACAACTAGAATTCCGAGCGATTCCCATATTTTTGTGTGCTATAGCTCACGCCTTCCGAGTGGGCCGTGCCCCCCGCACTCGCATCACCTAAAATTTTTTCCGGACTATCAAATAAGACCTGAGGAACCATAGTCACCTTCCCGCCATGATCGTTTTTCATGTTTTGCATTTTTCGGCCAAACAACTAGAATTCCGCCTGATTCCAATATTTTTGTGTGCTATACCCACGCCTTATAAGTGGTCCCGGGTCTCCGGACCCCTATCGCCTAAAATTTTTCCGAACTATCAAATAAAACCTAAGGAACCATAGTCACCGCCCAGCCATGATCGTTCCTTATTTTTTGCGTTTTTCGGCCAAACAACTAGAATTCCGCGCGATTCCCATGTTTTTGTGTGTTATAGCCCACACCTTCTGCGTGATCCCGGAACCTCAGGACCCCTATCGCCTAAAATTTTTCCGGACTATCAAATACGACCTAAGGTACCATAGTCACCGCCCCACCATGATCGTTCCAAATGCTTTGCATTTTTCGGCCAAAAAACTAGAACTCCGCGCGATTTGTATATATTAGTGTGCTATAGCTTACGCCTTCCGAGTGGTACCGGGAGCCGTGGACCCCGATCGCCTAAAAATTTTTGGGCCATCAAATATGACCTAAGGAACCATAGTCACCGCCCCGCCATTATCGTTCCTCATTTATTGCGTATTTCGGCCAAAAAACTAGAATTCCGCTCGAATACCATATTTTTGTGTGCTATTGCCCACGCCTTCCGAGTGGGCCGGGCCGCCGGTCTTGTATCGCCTAAAAAGTTTTCGGGCCATCAATTAAGACCTAAGGAACCATAGTCACCGCCTCTCCATGATCGTTCCTCATCTTTTGCGTTTTTCGGCCAAACAACTAGAATTCCGCGCGATTCCCATATTTTTGTGTGTTATAGCCCACGCCTTCCGAGTGGTCGCGGGACCTCCGGACCCCTATCGCCTAATATTTTTCCGGACTATCAAATAAGACCAAAGGAACCATAGTCACCGCCCTGTCAAGAACTTTCCACATTTATTGCGTTTTTCGGCCAAACAACTAGAACTCCGCGCGATTTGCATATTTTAGTGTGCTATAGCTTACGCCTTCCGAGTGGTCCCGGGAGCCGTGGACCCCGATCGCCTAAAATTTTCCGGGCCATCAAATACGACCTAAGGAACCATAGTCAACGCCCCGCCATGATCGTTCCGCATTTTTTGCGTTTTTCGGCCAAACAACTAGAATTCCGTGCGATTCCCATATTTTTGTGTGTTATAGCCCACGCCTTCCGAGTGGTCCCGGGACCTCCGGACCCCTATCGCCTAATATTTTTCCGGACTATCAAATAAGACCAAAGGAACCATAGTCACCGCCCTGTCAAGATCTTTTCACATTTTTTGCGTTTTTCGGCCAAACAACTAGAACTCCGCGCGATTTGCATATTTTAGTGTGCTATAGCTTACGCCTTCCGAGTGGTCCCGGGAGCCGTGGACCCCGATCGCCTAAAATTTTCCGGGCCATCAAATGCGACCTAAGGAACCATAGTCACCGCCCCGCCATGATCGTTCCTCATTTATTGCGTTTTTCGGCCAAAAAACTAGAATTCCGCTCGATTACCATATTTTCGTGTGCTATTGCCCACGCCTTCCCAGTGGGCCAGGCCACCTGAATCGGATCGCCTAAAAAAAATTTGAGCCATCAATTAGGACCTAAGGAACCATAGTAACCACCCCACCATGATCGTTCCTCATTTTTTGCGTTTTTCGGCCAAACAACTAGAATTCCGCGCGATTCCCATATATTTGTGTGTTATAGCACACGCCTTCCGAGTGGTCCCGGGACCTCCTGACCCCTATCGCCTAAAATTTTTCCGGACTATCAAATATGACCTAAGGAACCATAGTATCCGCCCCGCCATGATCGTTTCTCATTTTTTGCATTTTTCGGCCATCCAACTAGAATTCCGCCCGATTCCCATATTTTCGTGTGCTATACCCACGCCTTACAAGTGGTCCCGGGTCTCCGGACCCGTATCGCCTAAAACTTTTCCAGACTATCAAATAAGACCTAAGGAACCATAGTCACCGCCCAGCCATGATCGTTCCTTTTTTTGCGTTTTTCGGCCAAACAACTAGAATTCCGCGCGATTCCCATATTTTTGTGTGTTATAGCCCACACCTTCTGAGTGGTCCCGGGACCTCAGGACACCTATCGCCTAAAATATTTCCGGACTATCAAATACGACCTAAGGAACCATAGTCACCGCCCAGCCATGATCATTCCTCATGTGTTGCGTTTTTCGGCAAAAAAAACTAGAATTCCGCCCGATTACAATATTTTTGTGTGCTATTTATTGCCCACCCTTCCCAGTGGTTCCGGGACCCCCGGACCCCGATCGCCTAATATTTTTCCGGGCCGTCAAATACGACCTAAGGAACCATAGTAACCGCCCCGCCATCATCGTTTCTCATTTTTTGCATTTTTCGGCCAAAAAACTAGCATTACGCCCGATTCCCATATTTTTGTGTGTTATACCCACGCCTTCCAAGTGGTCCAAGGAGCCGCAGACCCTGATCGCCTAAAATTTTTTCGGACTATCAAATACGACCTAAGGTACCATAGTCACTGCCCCACCACGATCGTTCCAAATGCTTTGCATTTTTCGGCCAAAAAACTAGAACTCCGCGCAATTTGCATATTTTCGTGTGCTATAGCTTACGCCTTCCGAGTGGTCCCGGGAGCCGTGGACCCCGATCGCCTAAAATTTTCCGGGCCATCAAATACGACCTAAGGAACCATAGTCACCGCCCCGCCATGATCTTTCCTCATTTATTGCGTTTTTCGGCCAAAAAACTAGAATTCCGCTCGATTATCATATTTTTGTGTGCTATTGCCCACGCCTTCCGAGTGTGCCGGGCCGCCGGACTCGGATCGCCTAAAACATTTTTGGGCCACCAATTAGGACCAAAGGAACCATAGTCACCGCCTCGCCATGTTCGTTCCTCATTTTTTGCATTTCTTGGCCCAAAAACTAGAATTTCGCCCGATTCCCATATTTTTGTGCGCTATCGCCCACGCCTTCCGAGTGGGTCGGGCCCCCCGGAGCCGGATCCCCTAAAATTTTTCCGTACTATCAAATACGACCTAAGGAACCATAGTCACCGCCCCGCCATGATCGTTCCTAGTCTTTTGCGTTTTTCAGCCAAAAAACTAGAATTCCGCGCGATTTCCATATTTTCGTGTGCTTTAGCCCACGCCTTCCAAGGGGTCCCCCAGAGCCGGATCGCCTAAAAATTTTCGGGGCATCAATTAGGAACCATATTCACCGCCTCGCCATGATCGTTCCTCATTTTTTGCGTTTTTTTGCCAAAAAACTAGAATTCCGCTCGATTACCATATTTTTGTGTGCTATTGCCCACGCCTTCCGAGTGGGCCGGGCCGCTAGACTCGGATCGCCTAAAAAATTTTCGGGCCATCAATTAGGACCTAAGGAACCATATTCACCGCCTCGCCATGATCGTTCCTCATTGTTTGCGTTTTTCGGCCAAAAAACTAGAATTCCGCTCGATTACCATATTTTTGTGTCCTATAGCCTACGCCTTCCTAGTGAACCCGGGAACTCCGGACCCCGATCGCCTAAAATTTTTCGGGCCATCAAATACGACCTAAGAAACCATAGTCACCGCCTCGCCATGATCGTTCCTCATTTATTGCGTTTTTCAGCCAAAAAACTAGTATTCCGCTCGATTACCATATTTTTGTGTGCTATTGCCCACGCCTTCCGAGTGGGCCGAGCCGCCGGACTCTGATCTCCTAAAAAAATTTCGGGAAATCAATTAGGACCAAAGGAACCATAGTCACCACCTCGCCATGATCGTTCCTCATTTTTTGCATTTCTTTGCCAAAACACTAGAATTCCGCCCGATTCCCATATTTTTGTGCGCTATCGCCCACGCCTTCCGAGTGGGAAGGGCCCCCCGGAGCCGGATCGCCTAAAAATTTTCCGAACTATCAAATACGACCTAAGGAACCATAGTCACCGCCCCACCATGATCGTTCCTAGTCTTTTGCGTTTTTCAGCCAAAAAACTAGAATTTCGCGCGATTTCCTTATTTTCGTGTGCTTTAGCCCACGCCTTCCAAGGGGTCCCCCGGAGCCGGATCGCCTAAAAATTTTCGGGGCATCAATTAGGACCTAAGGAACCATATTCACCACCTCGCCATGATCGTTCCTCATTTTTTGCGTTTTTCGGCCAAAAAACTAGAATTCCGCTCGATTACAATATTTTTGTGTGCTATTGCCCACGCCTTCCGAGTGGGCCGGGCCGCCGGACTCGGATCGCCTAAAAACTTTTCGGGCCATCAATTAGGACCTAAGGAACCATATTCACCACCTCGCCATGATCGTTCCTCATTTTTTGCGTTTTTCGGCCAAAAAACTAGAATTCCGCTCGATTACCATATTTTTGTGTCCTATAGCCCACGCCTTCGTAGTGAACCCGGGAACTCCGGACCCCGATCGCCTAAAATTTTCCGGGCCATAAAATACAACCTAAGGAACCATAGTCACCGCCCCGCCATGGTCGTTCCTCATTTATTGCGTTTTTCGGCCAAAAAACTAGAATTCCGCTCGATTACCATATTTTTGTGTGCTATTGCCCACGCCTTCCGAGTGGGCCAGGCCGCCTGACTCGGATCGCCTAAAAATTATTCGGGCCATCAATTAGGACCTAAGGAACCATATTCACTTCCTTGCCATGATCGTTCCTCATTTTTTGCATTTCTTGGCCAAAAAACTAGAATTCCGCCCGATTCCCATATTTTTGTGTGCTATCGCCCCCGCCTTCCGAGTGGGAAGGGCCCCCAAAAGCCGGATCGCCTAAAAATTTTCCGGACTATCAAATACGACCTAAGGAACCATAGTCACTGCCCCGCCATGATCTTTCCTAGTCTTTTGTGTTTTTCAGCCAAAAAACTAGAATTCCGCGCGATTTCCATATATTCGTGTGCTTTAGCCCACGCCTTCCAAGGGGTCCCGGGATCCCCGAACCCCGATCGCCTAAAAATTTTCTGGGCCATCAAATATGACCTAAGGAACCATAGTCACCTCCCCGCCACGATCGTTCCTCATTTATTGCGTTTTTCAGCCAAAAAACTAGAATTCCGCTCGATTACCATATTTTTGTGTGCTATTGCCCACGCCTTCCGAGTGGGCCGAGCCGCCGGACTCTGATCTCCTAAAAAAATTTCGGGAAATCAATTAGGACCAAAGGAACCATAGTCACCACCTCGCCATGATCGTTCCTCATTTTTTGCATTTCTTTGCCAAAACACTAGAATTCCGCCCGATTCCCATATTTTTGTGTGCTATCGCCCACGCCTTCCGAGTGGGAAGGGCCCCCCGGAGCCGGATCGCCTAAAAATTTTCCGAACTATCAAATACGACCTAAGGAACCATAGTCACCGCCCCACCATGATCGTTCCTAGTCTTTTGCGTTTTTCAGCCAAAAAACTAGAATTTCGCGCGATTTCCTTATTTTCGTGTGCTTTAGCCCACGCCTTCCAAGGGGTCCCCCGGAGCCGGATCGCCTAAAAATTTTCGGGGCATCAATTAGGACCTAAGGAACCATATTCACCACCTCGCCATGATCGTTCCTCATTTTTTGCGTTTTTCGGCCAAAAAACTAGAATTCCGCTCGATTACAATATTTTTGTGTGCTATTGCCCACGCCTTCCGAGTGGGCCGGGCTGCCGGACTCGGATCGCCTAAAAACTTTTCGGGCCATCAATTAGGACCTAAGGAACCATATTCACCACCTCGCCATGATCGTTCCTCATTTTTTGCGTTTTTCGGCCAAAAAACTAGAATTCCGCTCGATTACCATATTTTTGTGTCCTATAGCCCACGCCTTCGTAGTGAACCCGGGAACTCCGGACCCCGATCGCCTAAAATTTTCCGGGCCATAAAATACAACCTAAGGAACCATAGTCACCGCCCCGCCATGGTCGTTCCTCATTTATTGCGTTTTTCGGCCAAAAAACTAGAATTCCGCTCGATTACCATATTTTTGTGTGCTATTGCCCACGCCTTCCGAGTGGGCCAGGCCGCCTGACTCGGATCGCCTAAAAATTATTCGGGCCATCAATTAGGACCTAAGGAACCATATTCACTTCCTTGCCATGATCGTTCCTCATTTTTTGCATTTCTTGGCCAAAAAACTAGAATTCCGCCCGATTCCCATATTTTTGTGTGCTATCGCCCCCGCCTTCCGAGTGGGAAGGGCCCCCAAAAGCCGGATCGCCTAAAAATTTTCCGGACTATCAAATACGACCTAAGGAACCATAGTCACCGCCCCGCCATGATCTTTCCTAGTCTTTTGTGTTTTTCAGCCAAAAAACTAGAATTCCGCGCGATTTCCATATTTTCGTGTGCTTTAGCCCACGCCTTCCAAGGGGTCCCGGGAACCCCGAACCCCGATCGCCTAAAAATTTTCTGGGCCATCAAATATGACCTAAGGAACCATAGTCACCTCCCCGCCACGATCGTTCCTCATTTATTGCGTTTTTCAGCCAAAAAACTAGAATTCCGCTCGATTACCATATTTTTGTGTGCTATTGCCCACGCCTTCCGAGTGGGCCGAGCCGCCGGACTCTGATCTCCTAAAAAAATTTCGGGAAATCAATTAGGACCAAAGGAACCATAGTCACCACCTCGCCATGATCGTTCCTCATTTTTTGCATTTCTTTGCCAAAAAACTAGAATTCCGCCCGATTCCCATATTTTTGTGTGCGACGCCTTCCGAGTGGGAAGGGCCCCCCGGAGCCGGATCGCCTAAAAATTTTCCGAACTATCAAATACGACCTAAGGAACCATAGTCACCACCCACCATGATCGTTCCTAGTCTTTTGCGTTTTTCAGCCAAAAAACTAGAATTTCGCACGATTTCCTTATTTTCGTGTGCTTTAGCCCACGCCTTCCAAGGGGTCCCCCGGAGCCGGATCGCCTAAAAATTTTCGGGGCATCTATTAGGACCTAAGGAACCATATTCACCACCTCGCCATGATCGTTCCTCATTTTTTGCGTTTTTCGGCAAAAAAACTAGAATTCCGCTCGATTACAATATTTTTGTGTGTTATTGCCCACGCCTTCCGAGTGGGCCGGACTGCCGGACTCGGATCGCCTAAAAACTTTTCGGGCCATCAATTAGGACCTAAGGAACCATATTCACCACCTCGCCATGATCGTTCCTCATTTTTTGCATTTTTCGGCCAAAAAACTAGAATTCCGCTCGATTACCATATTTTTGTGTCCTATAGCCCACGCCTTCGTAGTGAACCCGGGAACTCCGGACCCTGATCGCCTAAAATTTTCCGGGCCATAAAATACAACCTAAGGAACCATAGTCACCGCCCCGCCATGGTCGTTCCTCATTTATTGCGTTTTTCGGCCAAAAAACTAGAACTCCGCTCGATTACCATATTTTTGTGTGCTATTGCCCACGCCTTCCGAGTGGGCCAGGCCGCCTGACTCAGATCGCCTAAAAAATATTCGGGCCATCAATTAGGACCTAAGGAACCATATTCACTGCCTTGCCATGATCGTTCTTCATTTTTTGCATTTCTTGGCCAAAAAACTAGAATTCCGCCCGATTCCCATATTTTTCTGTGCTATAGCCCACGCCTTCCGAGTGGGAAGGGCCCCCAAAAGACGGATCGCCTAAAAATTTTCCGGACTATCAAATACGACCTAAGGAACCATAGTCACCGCCCCGCCATGATCTTTCCTAGTCTTTTGCGTTTTTCAGCCAAAAAACTAGAATTCCGCGCGATTTCCATATTTTCGTGTGCTTTAGCCCACGCCTTCCAAGGGTTCCCGGGAACCCCGAACCCCGATCGCCTAAAAATTTTCCGGGCCATCAAATACCACCTAAGGAACCATAGTAACCACCCCGCCATGATCGTTCCTCATTTTTTGCATTTTTCGGCCAAACAACTAGAATTCCGCGCGATCCCATATATTTGTGTGTTATAGCCCACGCCATCCGAGTGGTCCCGGGTCTCCGGACCCCTATCGCCTAAAATTTTTTCGGACTATCAAATAAGACCTAAGGAACCATAGTCACCGCCCAGCCATGATCGTTCCTAGTTTTTTCCGTTTTTCGGCAAAAAAACTAGAATTCCGCGCGATTTCCATATTTTCGTGTCCTATAGCCCACGCCTTCCAAGTGAACCCGGGAACTCCGGACCCCTATCGCCTAAAAATTTTCCGGACTATCAAATACGACCTAAGGAACCATAGTCACCGCCCAGCCCTGCTCATTCCTCATTTGTTGCGTTTTTCGGCCAAAAAACTAGAATTCCGCTCGATTACAATATTTTTGTGTGCTATTGCCTACCCTTCCAAGTGGTTCCGGGACCCCCAGACCTCGATCGCCTAAAATTTTTCTGGGCTGTCAAATACGACCTAAGGAACCATAGTAACCGCCCGCCATCATCATTTCTCATTTTTTGCATTTTTTGGCCAAAAAACTAGAATTACGCCTGATTCCCATATTTTCGTGTGCTATACCTACGCCTTCCAAGTGGTCCGGGGAGCCGCGGACCCCGATCACCTAAAGATTTTCCGAACTATCTAATACGACCAAAGGTACCATAGTCACCGCCCCACCATGATCGTTCCAAATGCTTTGCATTTTTCGGCCAAAAAATTAGAACTTCGCGCGATTTGCATATTTTAGTGTGCTACAGCTTACGCCTTCCGAGTGGTCCCAGGAGCCGTGGACCCCGATCGCCTAAAATTTTCCGGGCCATCAAATACGACCTAAGGAACCATAGTCACCGCCCCGCCATGGTCGTTCCTCATTTATTGCGTCTTTCGGCCAAAAAACTAGAATTCCGCTCGATTACCATATTTTTGTGTTCTTATTGCCCACGCCTTCCGAGTGGGCCGGGCCGCCAGACTCGGATCGCCTGAAAAATATTCGGGCCATCAATTAGAACCTAAGGAACCATATTCATCGCCTCGCCATGATCGTTCCTCAGTTTTTGCATTTTTTGGCCAAAAAACTAGAATTCCGCCCGATTCCCATATTTTTGTGTGCTATCGCCCACGCCTTCCGAGTGGGTCGGGCCCCCGGAGCTGGATCGCCTAAAAATTTTCTGAACTATCAAATACGAGCTAAGGAACCATAGTCACCGCCCCGCCATGATCGTTCCTATTCTTTTGCGTTTTTCAGCCAAAAAACTAGAATTCCGCGCGATTTCCATATTTTCGTGTGCTTTAGCCCACGCCTTCCAAGGGGTCCCGGGAACCCCGAACCCCGATCGCCTAAAAATTTTCCGGGCCATCAAATACGACCTAAGGAACCATAGTAACCACCCCGCCATGATCGTTCCTCATTTTTTGCGTTTTTTGGCCAAACAACTAGAATTCCGCGCGATTCCCATATTTTTGTGTGTTATAGCCCACGCCTTCCAAGTGGTCCGGGGAGCCGCAGACCCCGATCGCCTAAAAATTTTCCGGTCTATCAAATACGACCTAAGGTACCATAGTCACCGCCCCACCATGATCGTTCCAAATCCTTTGCATTTTTCGTCCAAAAAACTAGAACTCCGTTCGATTTGCATATTTTAGTGTGCTATAGCTTACGCCTTCCAAGTGGTCCCGGGAGCCGTGGACCCCGATCGCCTAAAATTTTCCGGGCCATCAAATACGACCTAAGGAACCATAGTCACCGCCCCGCCATGGTCGTTCCTCATTTATTGCGTTTTTCGGCCAAAAAACTAGAATTCTGCTCGATTACCATATTTTTGTGTGCTATTGCCCACGCCTTCCGAGTGCGCCGGGCCGCCGGACTCGGATCCCCTAAAAACATTTCGGGACATCAATTTGCACCTAAGGAACCATAGTCACCACCTCGCCATGATCGTTCCTCATTTTTTGCATTTTTTGGCCAAAAAAATAGAATTCCGCTCGATTACCATATTTTTGTGTGCTATTGCCCACGCCTTCCGAGTGGGCCGGGCCGCCGGACTCGGATCGCCTAAAAATATTCGGGCCATCAATTAGGACCTAAGGAACCATAGTCACCGCCTTGCCATGATCGTTCCTCATTTTTTGCATTTTTTGGCCAAAAAACTAGAATTCCGCCCGATTCCCATATTTTTGTGTGCTATCGCCCACGCCTTCCGAGTGGGTCGGGCCCCCCAGAGCTGGATCGCCTAAAAATTTTCCGGACTATCAAATACGACCCAAGGAACCATAGTCATCGCCCCGCCATGATCGTTCCTAGTCTTTTGCATTTTTCAGCCAAAAAACTAGAATTCCGCGCGGTTTCCATATTTTCGTGTGCTTTAGCCCACGCCTTCCAAGGGGTCTCGGGAACCCCGAGCCCCGATCGCCTAAAAATTTTCCGGGCCATCAAATACCACCTAAGGAATCATAGTAACCACCCCGCCATGAGCGTTCCTCATTTTTTGCATTTTTCGGCCAAACAAATAGAATTCCGCGCGATCCCATATATTTGTGCGTTATAGCCCACGCCATCCGAGTGGTCCCGGGTCTCCGGACCCCTATCGCCTAAAATTTTTCCGGACTATCATATAAGACCTAAGGAACCATAGTCACCGCCCAGCCATGATCGTTCCTAGTTTTTTCCGTTTTTCGGCCAAAAAACTAGAATTCCGCGCGATTCCCATATTTTCGTGTCCTATAGCCCACGCCTTCCAAGTGAACCCGAGAACTCCGGACCCCTATCGCCTAAAATTTTTCCGGACTATCAAATACGACCTAAGGAACCATAGTCACCGCCCAGCCATGATCATTCCTCATTTGTTGCATTTTTCGGCCAAAAAACTAGAATTCCGCCTGATTACAATATTTTTGTGTGTTATTGCCCACCCTTCCAAGTGGTTTCGGGACCCCCGGACCCCGATCGCCTAAAATTTTTCTGGGCCGTCAAATACGACCTAAGGAACCATAGTAACATCCCCGCCATCATCGTTTCTCATTTTTTGCATTTTTCGGCGAAAAAACTAGAATTACGCCCGATTCCCATATTTTCGTGTGCTATACCCACGCCTTCCAAGTGGTCCGGGGAGCCGCGGATCCCGATCGCCTAAAAAATTTCCGGACTGTCAAATACGACCTAAGAAACCATAGTCACCGCCCAGCCATGATCATTCCTCATTTGTTGCGTTTTTCGGCCAAAAAACTAGAATTCCGCCTGATTACAATATTTTTGTGTGCTATTGCCCACCCTTCCAATTGGTTCCGGGACCCCCGGACCCCGATCGCCTAAAATTTTTCTGGGCTGTCAAATACGGCCTAAGGAACCATAGTAACATCCCCGCCATCATCGTTTCTCATTTTTTGCATTTTTCGGCCAAAAAACTAGAATTACGCCGTTTCCTATATTTTCGTGTGCTATACCCACGCCTTCCAAGTGGTCCGGGGAGCCGCGGATCCCGATCGCCTAAAACATTTCCGGACTATCAAATACGACCTAAGGTACCATAGTCACCGCCCCACCATGATCGTTCCAAATGCTTTGCATTTTTCGGCCAAAAAACTAGAACTCCGCGCGATTTGCATATTTTAGTGTGCTATAGGTTACGCCTTCCAAGTGGTCCCGGGAGCCGTGGACCCCGATCGCCTAAAATTTTTCGGGCCATCAAATACGACCTAAGGAACCATAGTCACCGCCCCGCCATGATCGTTCCTCATTTATTGCGTTTTTCGGACAAAATACTAGAATTCCGCTCGATTACCATATTTTTGTGTGCTATTGCCCACGCCTTCCGAGAGCGCCGGGCCGCCGGACTCGGATCGCCTAAAAACGTTTCGGGACATCAATTAGCACCTAAGGAACCATAGTCACCGCCTCGCCATGATCGTTCCTCTTTTTTTGCATTTTTTGGCCAAAAAAATAGAATTCCGCTCGATTACCATATTTTTGTGTGCTATTGCCCACGCCTTCCGAGTGGGCCGGGCCGCCGGACTCGGATTGCCTAAAAATATTCGGGCCATCAATTAGGACCTAAGGAACCATAGTCACCGCCTTGCCATGAACGTTCCTCATTTTTTGCATTTTTTGGCCAAAAAACTAGAATTCCGCCCGATTCCCATATTTTTGTGTGCTATCGCCCACGCCTTCCGAGTGGGTCGGGCCCCCCAGAGCTGGATCGCCTAAAAATTTTCCGGACTATCAAATACGACCCAAGGAACCATAGTCATCGCCCCGCCATGATCGTTCCTAGTCTTTTGCATTTTTCAGCCAAAAAACTAGAATTCCGCGCGGTTTCCATATTTTCGTGTGCTTTAGCCCACGCCTTCCAAGGGGTCTAGGGAACCCCGAGCCCCGATCGCCTAAAAATTTTCCGGGCCATCAAATACCACCTAAGGAATCATAGTAACCACCCCGCCATGAGCGTTCCTCATTATTTGCATTTTTCGGCCAAACAAATAGAATTCCGCGCGATCCCATATATTTGTGCGTTATAGCCCACGCCATCCGAGTGGTCCCGGGTCTCCGGACCCCTATCGCCTAAAATTTTTCCGGACTATCATATAAGACCTAAGGAACCATAGTCACCGCCCAGCCATGATCGTTCCTAGTTTTTTCCGTTTTTCGGCCAAAAAACTAGAATTCCGCGCGATTCCCATATTTTCGTGTCCTATAGCCCACGCCTTCCAAGTGAACCCGAGAACTCCGGACCCCTATCGCCTAAAATTTTTCCGGACTATCAAATACGACCTAAGGAACCATAGTCACCGCCCAGCCATGATCATTCCTCATTTGTTGCATTTTTCGGCCAAAAAACTAGAATTCCGCCTGATTACAATATTTTTGTGTGTTATTGCCCACCCTTCCAAGTGGTTTCGGGACCCCCGGACCCCGATCGCCTAAAATTTTTCTGGGCCGTCAAATACGACCTAAGGAACCATAGTAACATCCCCGCCATCATCGTTTCTCATTTTTTGCATTTTTCGGCGAAAAAACTAGAATTACGCCCGATTCCCATATTTTCGTGTGCTATACCCACGCCTTCCAAGTGGTCCGGGGAGCCGCGGATCCCGATCGCCTAAAAAATTTCCGGACTGTCAAATACGACCTAAGAAACCATAGTCACCGCCCAGCCATGATCATTCCTCATTTGTTGCGTTTTTCGGCCAAAAAACTAGAATTCCGCCTGATTACAATATTTTTGTGTGCTATTGCCCACCCTTCCAATTGGTTCCGGGACCCCCGGACCCCGATCACCTAAAATTTTTCTGGGCCGTCAAATACGGCCTAAGGAACCATAGTAACATCCCCGCCATCACCGTTTCTCATTTTTTGCATTTTCGGCCAAAAAACTAGAATTACGCTCGATTCCCATATTTTCGTGTGCTATACCCACGCCTTCCAAGTGGTCCGGGGAGCCGCGGACCCCGATCGCCTAAAATTTTTCCGGACTATCAAATACGACCTAAGGTACAATAGTCACCGCCCCACCATGATCGTTCCAAATGCTTTGCATTTTTCGGCCAAAAAACTAGAACTCCGCGCGATTTGCATATTTTAGTGTGCTATAGGTTACGCCTTCCAAGTGGTCCCGGGAGCCGTGGACCCCGATCGCCTAAAATTTTTCGGGCCATCAAATACGACCTAAGGAACCATAGTCACCGCCCCGCCATGATCGTTCCTCATTTATTGCGTTTTTCGGCCAAAAAACTAGAATTCCGCTCGATTACCATATTTTTGTGTGCTATTGCCCACGCCTTCCGAGAGCGCCGGGCCGCCGGACTCGGATCGCCTAAAAACGTTTCGGGACATCAATTAGCACCTAAGGAACCATAGTCACCGCCTCGCCATGATCGTTCCACTTTTTTTGCATTTTTTGGCCAAAAAAATAGAATTCCGCTCAATTACCATATTTTTGTGTGCTATTGCCCACGCCTTCCGAGTGGGCCGGGCCGCCGGACTCGGATTGCCTAAAAATATTCGGGCCATCAATTAGGACCTAAGGAACCATAGTCACCGCCTTGCCATGAACGTTCCTCATTTTTTGCATTTTTTGGCCAAAAACTAGAATTCCGCCCGATTCCCATATTTTTGTGTGCTATCGCCCACGCCTTCCGAGTGGGTCGGGCCCCCCAGAGCTGGATCGCCTAAAAAATTTTCGGACTATCAAATACGACCTAAGGAACCATAGTCACCGCCCTTCCATGATCGTTCCTAGTCTTTTGCATTTTTCAGCCAAAAAACTAGAATTCCGCGCGGTTTCCATATTTTCGTGTGCTTTAGCCCACGCCTTCCAAGGGGTCTCGGGAACCCCGAGCCCCGATCGCCTATAAATTTTCCGGGCGATCAAATACCACCTATGGAACCATAGTAACCACCCCGCCATGAGCGTTCCTCATTATTTGCATTTTTCGGCCAAACAAATAGAATTCCGCGCGATCCCATATATTTGTGCGTTATAGCCCACGCCATCCGAGTGGTCCCGGGTCTCCGGACCCCTATCGCCTAAAATTTTTCCGGACTATCATATAAGACCTAAGGAACCATAGTCACCGCCCAGCCATGATCGTTCCTAGTTTTTTCCGTTTTTCGGCCAAAAAACTAGAATTCCGCGCGATTCCCATATTTTCGTGTCCTATAGCCCACGCCTTCCAAGTGAACCCGAGAACTCCGGACCCCTATCGCCTAAAATTTTTCCGAACTATCAAATACGACCTAAGGAACCATAGTCACCGCCCAGCCATGATCATTCCTCATTTGTTGCGTTTTTCGGCCAAAAAACTAGAATTCCGCCTGATTACAATATTTTTGTGTGCTATTGCCCACCCTTCCAAGTGGTTCCGGGACCCCCGGACCCCGATCGCCTAAAATTTTTCTGGGCCGTCAAATACGACCTAAGGAACCATAGTAACATCCCCGCCATCATCGTTTCTCATTTTTTGCATTTTTCGGCAAAAAAACTAGAATTACGCCCGATTCCCATATTTTCGTGTGCTATACCCACGCCTTCCAAGTGGTCCGGGGATCCGCGGATCCCAATCGCCTAAAAAAATTTCGGACTATCAAATACGACCTAAGGTACCATAGTCACTGCCCCACCATGATCGTTCCAAATGCTTTGCATTTTTCGGCCAAAAAACTAGAACTCCGCGCGATTTGCATATTTTAGTGTGCTATAGCTTACACCTTCCGAGTGGTCCCGGGAGCCGTGGACCCCGATCGCCTAAAATAAACCGGGCCATCAAATACGACCTAAGGAACCATAGTCACCGCCCCTCCATGATCGTTCCTCATTTATTGCGTTTTTCGGCCAAAAAACTAGAATTCCGCTCGATTACCATATTTTTGTGTGCTATTGCCCACGCCTTCCGAGAGCGCCGGGCCGCCGGACTCGGATCGCCTAAAAACGTTTCGGGTCATCAATTAGCACCTAAGGAACCATAGTCACCGCCTCGCCATGATCGTTCCTCATTTTTTGTATTTTTTGGCCAAAACAATAGAATTCCGCTCGATTACCATATTTTTGTGTGCTATTGCCCACGCCTTCCGAGTGGGCCGGGCCGCCGGACTCGGATCGCCTAAAAAATATTCGGGACATCAATTAGGACCTAAGGAACCATAGTCACCGCCTTGCCATGATCGTTCCTCATTTTTTGCATTTTTTGGCCAAAAAACTAGAATTCCGCCCGATTCCCATATTTTTGTGTGCTATCGCCCACGCCTTCCGAGTGGGTCAGGCCCCCCGGAGCTGGATCGCCTAAAAATTTTCCGGACTATCAAATATGACCTAAGGAACCATAGTCACCGCCCTGCCATGATCGTTCCTAGTCTTTTGCACTTTTCAGCCAAAAAACAAGAATTCCGCGCGGTTTCCATATTTTCGTGTGCTTTAGCCCACGCCTTCCAAGGGGTCTCGGGAACCCCGAGCCCCGATCGCCTAAAAATTTTCCGGGCCACCAAATACCACCTAAGGAACCATAGTAACCACCCCGCCATGAGCGTTTCTCATTTTTTGCGTTTTTCGGCCAAACAAATAGAATTCCGCGCGATCCCATATATTTGTGTGTTATAGCCCACGCCATCCGAGTGGTCCCGGGTCTCCGGACCCCTATCGCCTAAAATTTTTCTGGACTATCAAATAAGACCTAAGGAACCATAGTCACCGCCCAGCCATGATCGTTCCTAGTTTTTTCCGTTTTTCGGCCAAAAAACTAGTATTCCGCGCAATTCCCATATTTTCGTGTCCTATAGCCCACGCCTTCCAAGTGAACCCGAGAACTCCGGACCCTTATCGCCTAAAATTTTTCCGGACTATCAAATACGACCTAAGGAACCGTAGTCACCGCCCAGCCATGATCATTCTTCATTTGTTGCATTTTTCGGCCAAAAAACTAGAATTCCGCCTGATTACAATATTTTTGTGTGCTATTGCCCACCCTTCCAAGTGGTTCCGGGACCCCCGGACCCCGATCGCCTAAAATTTTTCTGGGCCATCAAATACGACCTAAGGAACCATAGTAACATCCCCGCCATCATCGTTTCTCATTTTTTGCATTTTTCGGCCAAAAAACTAGAATTACGCCCGATTCCCATATTTTCGTGTGCTATACCCACGCCTTCCAAGTGGTCCGGGGAGCCGCGGATCCCGATCGCCTAAAAAATTTCCGGACTATCAAATACGACCTAAGGTACCATAGTCACCGCCCCACCATGATCGTTCCAAATGCTTTGCATTTTTCGGCCAAAAAACTAGAACTCCGTGCGATTTGCATATTTTAGTGTGCTATAGCTTATGCCTTCCGAGTGGTCCCGGGAGCCGTGGACCCCGATCGCCTAAAATTTTCCGGGCCATCAAATACGACCTAAGGAACCATAGTCACCGCCCCGCCATGATCGTTCCTCATTTATTGCGTTTTTCGGCCAAAAAACTAGAATTCCGCTCGATTACCATATTTTTGTGTGCTATTGCCCACGCCTTCCGAGAGCGCCGGGCCGCCGGACTCGGATCGCCTAAAAACGTTTCGGGACATCAATTAGCACCTAAGGAACCATAGTCACCGCCTCGCCATGATCGTTCCTCATTTTTTGCATTTTTTGGCAAAAAAAATATAATTCCGCTCGTTTACCATATTTTTGTGTGCTATTGCCCACGCCTTCCGAGTGGGCCGGGCCCCTCGGAGCTGGATCGCCTAAAAATTTTCCGGACTATCAAATACGACCTAAGGAACCATAGTCACCGCCCCACCATGATCGTTCCTAGTCTTTTGCATTTTTCAGCCAAAAAACTAGAATTCCGCGCGGTTTCCATATTTTCGTGTGCTTTAGTCCACGCCTTCCAAGGGGTCTCGGGAACCCCGAGCCCCGATCGCCAAAAAATTTCTTGGGCCATCAAATACCACCTAAGGAACCATAGTAACCACCCCGCCATGAGCATTCCTCATTTTTTGCATTTTTCGGCCAAACAAATAGAATTCCGCGCGATCCCATATATTTGTGTGTTATAGCCCACGCCATCCGAGTGGTCCCGGGTCTCCGGACCCCTATCGCCTAAAATTTTTCCGGACTATCAAATAAGACCTAAGGAACCATAGTCACCGCCCAGCCATGATCGTTCCTAGTTTTTTCCGTTTTCCGGCCAAAAAACTAGAATTCCGCGCGATTCCCATATTTTCGTGTCCTATAGCCCACGCCTTCCAAGTGAACCCGAGAACTCCGGACCCCTATCGCCTAAAATTTTTCCGGACTATCAAATATGACCTAAGGAACCATAGTCACCGCCCAGCCATGATCATTCCTCATTTGTTGTGTTTTTCGGCCAAAAAACTAAAATTCCGCCTTATTACAATATTTTTGTGTGCTATTGCCCACCCTTCCAAGTGGTTCCGGGACCCCTGGACCCCGATCGCCTAAAATTTTTTTGGGCCGTCAAATACGACCTAAGGAACCATAGTAACATCCCCGCCATCATCGTTTCTCATTTTTTTCATTTTTCGGCCAAAAAACTAGAATTACGCCCGATTCCCATATTTTCGTGTGCTATACCCACGCCTTCCAAGTGGTCCGGGGAGCCGCGGATCCCGATCGCCTAAAAAATTTCCGGACTATCAAATACGACCTAAGGTACCATAGTCACCGCCCCACCATGATCATTCCAAATGCTTTGCATTTTTCGGCCAAAAAACTAGAACTCCGCGCGATTTGCATAGTTTAGTGTGCTATAGCTTACGCCTTCCGAGTGGTCCCGGGAGCCGTGGACCCCGATCGCCTAAAATTTTCCGGGCCATCAAATACGACCTAAGGAACCATAGTCACCGCCCCGCCATGATCCTTCCTCATTTATTGCATTTTTCGGCCAAAAAACTAGAATTCCGCTCGATTACCATATTTTTGTGTGCTATAGCTTACGCCTTCCGAGTGGTCCCGGGAGCCGTGGACCTCGATCGCCTAAAATTTTCCGGGCCATCAAATACGACCTAAGGAACCATAGTCACCGCCCCGCCATGATCGTTCCTCATTTATTGCGTTTTTCAGCCAAAAAACTAGAATTCCGCGCGATCCCATATATTTGTGTGTTATAGCCCACGCCATCCGAGTGGTCCCGGGTCTCCGGACCCCTATCGCCTAAAATATTTTCGGGCCATCAATTAGGACCTAAGGAACCAAAGTCACCGCCCAGCCATGATCATTCCTAGTGTTTTTGTTTTTCGGCCAAAAAACTAGAATTCTGTGCGATTCCCATATTTTCGTGTCCTATAGCCCACGCCTTCCAAGTGAACCTGGGAACTCCGGACCCCTATTGCCTAAAAGTTTTCCGGACTATCAAATACGACCTAAGAAACCATAGTCACCGCCCGATTACAATATTTTTGTGTGCTATTGCCCACCCTTCCAAGTGGTTCCGGGACCCCCGGACCCCGATCGCCTAAAATTTTTCCGGGCAATCAAATACAACCTAAGGAACCATAGTAACTGCCCCGCCATCATCATTTCTCATTTTTTGCATTTTTCGGCCAAAAAACTAGAATTACGCCCGATTCCTATATTTTCGTGTGCTATACCCACGCCTTCTAAGTGGTCCGGGGAGCCGCGGACCCCGATCGCCTAAAGATTTTTCGGACTATCAAATACGACCTAAGGTACCGTAGTCACCGCCCCACCATGATCGTTCCAAATGCTTTGCATTTTTCGTCCAAAAAATTAGAACTCTGCGCGATTTGCATATTTTAGTGTGCTATAGCTTACGCCTTCCGAGTGGTCCCGGGAGCCGCGGACCCCGATCGCCTAAAATTTTCCGAGCCATAAAATATGACCTAAGGAACCATAGTCACCGCCCCGCCATGATCGTTCCTCATTTATTGCGTTTTTTTAGCCAAAAAACTAGAATTCCGCTCGATTACCATATTTTTGTGTGCTATAGCTTACGCCTTCCGAGTGGTCCCGGGAGCCGTGGACCCCGATCGCCTAAAATTTTTCGGGCCATCAAATACGACCTAAGGAACCACAGTCTCCGCCCCGCCATGATCGTTCCTCATTTATTGCGTTTTTCAGCCAAAAAACTAGAATTCCGCTCGATTACCATATTTTGTGTGCTATTGCCCACGCCTTCCGAGTGGGCCGGGCCACCGGACTCGGATCGCCTAAAAAATTTTCGGGCCATCAATTAGGACCTAAGGAACCATAGTTACCGCCTCGCCATGATCGTTCCAAATGCTTTGCATTTTTCGGCCAAAAAACTAGAATTCCGCGCGATTTGCATATTTTAGTGTGCTATAGCTTACGCCTTCGGAGTGGTCCCGGGAGCCGTGGACCCCGATCGCCTAAAATTTTCCGGGCCATCAAATATGACCTAAGGAACCATAGTAACCGCCCCGCCATGATCGTTCCTCATTTATTGCGTTTTTCAGCCAAAAAACTAGAATTCCGCTCGATTACCATATTTTTGTGTGCTATTGCCCATGCCTTCCGAGTGGGCCGAGCCGCCAGACTCGGATCGCCTAAAAAAATTTTGGGCCATCAATTAGGACCTAAGGAACCATAGTCACCGCCTCGCCATGATCGTTCCTCATTTATAGCATTTCTTGGCCAAAAAACTAGAATTCCGCCCGATTCCCATATTTTTGTGTGTTATTGCCCACGCCATCCGAGTGGGTCGGGCCCCCCGGAGCCGGATCACCTAAAAATTTTCCGGACTATCAAATATGACCTAAGGAACCATAGTCACCGCCCCGCCATGATCGTTCCTCATTTTTTGCATTTTTCGGCCAAACAACTAGAATTCCGCGCGATCCCATATTTTTTTGTGTTATAGCCCACGCCTTCCGAGTGGTCCCGGGTCTCCGGACCCCTATCGCCTAAAATTTTTCCGGACTATCAAAAAAGACCTAAGGAACCATAGTCACCGCCCAGCCATGATCGTTCCTAGTTTTTCCGTTTTTCGGCCAAAAAACTAGAATTCCGCGCGATTCCCATATTTTCGTGTCCTATAGCCCACGCCTTCCAAGTGAACCCGGGAACTCCGGACCTCGATCGCCTAAAATTTTCCGGGACATCAAATACGACCTAAGGTACCATAGTCACCGCCCCACCACGATCGTTCCAAATGCTTTGCATTTTTCGGCAAAAAAACAGGAACTCCGCGCGATATGCATATTTTAGTGTGCTATAGCTTACGCCTTCCGAGTGGTCCCGAGAGCCGTGGACCCAGATCGCCTAAAATTTTCCGGGCCATCAAATACGACCTAAGGAACCATAGTCGCCGCCCCGTCATGATCGATCCTCATTTATTGCGTTTTTCGGCCAAAAAACTAGAATTTCGCTCGATTACCATATTTTTGTGTGCTATTGCCCACGCCTTCCGAGTGGGCCGGGCCGCCGGACTCGGATCGCCTAAAAACTTTTTGGGCCATCAATTAGGACCTAAGGAACCATAGTCACCGCCTCGCCATGATCGTTCCTCATTTTTTGCATTTCTTGGCCAAAAAACTAGAATTCCGCCCGATTCCCATATTTTTGTGTGCTATCGCCCACGCCTTCCGAGTGGGTCGGGCCCCCCGGAGCCGGATCGCCTAAAAATTTTCCGGACTATCAAATATGACCTAAGGAACCACAGTCACCACCCCGCCATGATCGTTCCTAGTCTTTTGTGTTTTTCAGCCAAAAAACTAGAATTCCGCGCGATTTCCATATTTTCGTGTGCTTTAGCCCACGCCTTCCAAGGGGTCCCAGGAACCCCGAACCCCGATCGCCTAAAATTTTCCGGGCCATCAAATATGACCTAAGGAACCATAGTCACCGCCCCACCATGATCGTTCCTCATTTTTTGCGTTTTTCGGCCAAACAACTAGAATTCCGCGCGATCCCATATTTTATTGTGTTATATATAGCCCACGCCTTCCGAGTGGTCCCGGGTCTCCGGACCCCTATCGCCTAAAATTTTTCTGGACTATCAAATAAGACCTAAGGAACCATAGTCACCACCCAGCCATGATCGTTCCTAGTTTTTTCCGTTTTTCAGCCAAAAAACTAGAATTCCGCGTGATTCCCATATTTTCGTGTCCTATACCCACGCCTTCCAAGTGGTCCGGGGAGCCGCGGACCCCGATTGCCTAAAATTTTTCTGGACTATCAAATACGACCTAAGGTACCATAGTCACCGCCCCACCAGCCAAAAAACTAGAACTCCGCGCGATTTGCATATTTTAGTGTGCTATAGCTTATGCCTTCCGAGTGGTCCGAAGAGCCGCGGACCCAGATCGCCTAAAATTTTTCCTGGCAATAAAATACGACCTAAGGAACCATAGTATCCGCCCCACCATGATCGTTCCTTATTTTTTTGCGTTTTTCGGGCAAACAACTAGAATTCCGCGCGATTCCCATATTTTTGTGTATTATAGCCCACACCTTCCGAGTGGTACCGGGTCTCCGGACCGCTATCGCCTAAAAGTTTTCCGGACTATCAAATAAGACCTAATGAACCATAGTCACCGCCCAGCCATGATTGTTCCTAGGTTTTTCCGTTTTTCGGCCAAAAAACTAGAATTCCGCGCGATTCCCATATTTTCATGTCCTATAGCCTACGCCTTCCAAGTGAACCCGGGAACTCCGGACCCCTATCGCCTAAAATTTTTCCGGACTATCAAATATGACCTAAGGAACCATAGTCACCGCCCAGCCATGATCGTTCCTCATTTTTTGCGTTTTTCGGCCAAACAACTCGAATTTCGCGCGATTTCCATATTTTTGTGTGTTATAGCCCATGCCTTCCGAGTGGTCCTGGGACCTCCGGACCCCCATCTCCTAATATTTTTCCGGACAATCAAATAAGACCAAAGGAACCATAGTCACCGCCCTGCCAAGATCTTTCAACATTTTTTGCATGTTACTGAAAAAGACCTAGAATTTCGCCCGATTCCCATATTTTCGTACCCACGTATTCCGAGTGGTCCCAAGAGCCGCGGACCCCGATCGCCTAAAATTTTTCCGGGCAATCAAATTCGACCTAAGGAACCATAGTATCCGCCCCGCCATGATCGTTCCTTATTTTTTGCATTTTTCGGCCAAACAACTAGAATTCCGCGCGATTCACATATTTTTGTGTGTTATAGCCCACGCCTTCCGAGTGGTCCCGGGACCTCCGGACCCCCATCGTCTAATATTTTTCCGGACAATCAAATAAGACCAAAGGAACAATAGTCACCGCCCTGCCAAGATCTTTCCAAATTTTTTGCATGTTACTGAAAAAGACCTAGAATTTTTTGTGATTCCCATACTTTCGTGAGCTATACCCACGCATTCCGAGTGGTCCCAAGAGCCGCGGACCCTGATCGCCTAACATTTTTTCGGGCAATCAAATACGACCTAAGGAACCATAGTATCTGCCCCACCATGATCGTTCCTCATTTTTTGCATTTTTCGGCCAAACAACTAGAATTCCGCGTGATTCCCATATTTTTGTGTGTTATAGCCCACACCTTCCGAGTGGTCCCGGTATCTCCGGACCCCTATAGCCTAAAATTTTTCCGGGCAATCAAATACGACCTAAGGAACCATAGTATCCGCCCCGCCATGATCGTTCCTCATTTTTATCGTTTTTCGGCAAAAAAACTAGAATTCCGCCCGATTCCCATATTTTCGTGTGCTATACCCACGCCTTCCATGTGGTACGGGTAGCCGCAGACCCCGATCGCCTAAAAATTTTCTAGACTATCAAATATGACCTAAGGTACCATAGTCACCGCCCCACCATGATCGTTCCAAATGCTTTGCATTTTTCGGCCAAAAAACTAGAACTCCGCGCGATTTGCATATTTTAGTGTGCTATAGCTTACGCCTTCCAAGTGGTCCAGGGAGCCGCGGACCCCGATCGCCTAAAAATTTTCTGGACTATCAAATACGAACTAAGGTACCATAGTCACCGCCCCACCATGATCGTTCCAAATGCTTTGCATTTTTCCGCCAAAAAACTAGAACTCCGCGCGATTTGCATATTTTAGTGTGCTATAGCTTACGCTTTCCGAGTGGTTCCAAGAGCCGCGGACCCAGATCGCCTAAAATTTTTCCGGGCAATAAAATACGACCTAAGGAACCATAGTATCCGCCCCTCCATGATCGTTCCTTATTTTTTTGCGTTTTTCGGCCAAACAACTAGAATTCCGCGCGATTCCCATATTTTTGTGTGGTATAGCCCACAACTTCCGAGTGGTCCCGAGTCTCCAGACCCCTATCGCCTAAAATTTTATCGGACTATCAAATAAGACCTAAGGAACCATAGTCACCGCCCAGCCATGATCGTTCCTAGTTTTTTCCGTTTTTCGGCCAAAAAACTAGGATTCCGCGTGATTCCCATATTTTTGTGTCCTATAGCCCACGCCTTCCAAGTGAACCCGGGAACTCCGGACCCCTATCGCCTAAAATTTTTCTGGACTATCAAATACGACTTAAGGAACCATAGTCACCGCCCAGCCATGATCGTTCCTCATTTTTTGCGTTTTTCGGCCAAACAACTAGAATTCCGTGCGATTCCCATATTTTTGTGTGTTATAGCCCACGCCTTCCGAGTGGTCCCGGGACCTCCTGACCCCCATCGCCTAATATTTTTCCAGACAATCAAATAAGACCAAAGGAACCATAGTCACCGCCCTGCCAAGATCTTTCCACATTTTTTGCATGTTACTGAAAAAGACCTAAAATTTCGCCCGATTCCTATATTTTTGTGATCTATACCCACGCATTCCTAGTGGTCCCGGGTCTCCGGACCCTTATCGCCTAAAATTTATCCGGACTATCAAATAAGACCTAAGGAACCATAGTCACCACCCATCCGTGATCGTTCCTAGTTTTTTCCGTTTTTCGGCCAAAAAATTAGAATTCCGCGCGAATCTCATATTTTCGTGTGCTATTGCCCACCCTTCCAAGTGGTTCCGGGACCCCCGGACCCCGATGGCCTAAACTTTTTCCGGGCCGTCAAATACGACCTAAGGAACCATAGTAACCGCCACGCCATCATCGTTTCTCATTTTTTGCATTTTTCGGCCAAAAAACTTGAATTACGCCCGATTCCCATATTTTCGTGTGCTATACCCACGCCTTCCAAGTGGTCCGGGGAGCCGCGGACCCCGATCGCCTAAAAATTTTCTGGACTATCAAATACGACCTAAGGTACCATAGTCACCGCCCCACCAGCCAAAAAACTAGAACTCCGCGCGATTTGCATATTTTAGTGTGCTATAGCTTATGCCTTCCGAGTGGTCCGAAGAGCCGCGGACCTAGATCGCCTAAAATTTTTCCTGGAAATAAAATACGACCTAAGGAATCATAGTATCCGCCCCGCCATGATTGTTCCTTATTTTTTTGCATTTTTCGGCCAAACAACTAGAATTCCGCGCGATTCCCATATTTTTGTGTGTTATAGCCCACACCTTCCGAGTGGTCCTGAATCTCCGGACCCCTATCGCCTAAAAGTTTTCCGGACTATCAAATAAGACCTAAGGAACCATAGTTACCGCCCAGCCATGATTGTTCCTAGGTTTTTTCGTTTTTCGGCCAAAAAACTAGAATTCCGCGCGATTCCCATATTTTCGTGTGCTATTGCCCACCCTTCCAAATGATTCCGGGACCCCCGGACCCCGATCGCCTAAAATTTTTCCGGGCCGTCAAATACGACCTAAGGAACCATAGTAACCGCCCCGCCATCATCGTTTCTCAGTTTTTGCATTTTTCGGCCAAAAAACTTGAATTACGCCCGATTCCCATATTTTCGTGTGCTATACCCACGCCTTCCAAGTGGTCCGGGGAGCCGCGGACCCCGATCGCCTAAAAATTTTCTGGACTATCAAATACGACCTAAGTTACCATAGTCACCGCCCCACCAGCCCAAAAACTAGAACTCCGCGCGATTTGCATATTTTAGTGTGCTATAGCTTATGCCTTCCGAGTGGTCCGAAGAGCCGCGGACCCAGATCGCCTAAAATATTTCCTGGCAATAAAATACGACCTAAGGAACCATACTATCCGCCCCGCCATGATCGTTCCTTATTTTTTTGCGTTTTTCGGCCAAACAACTAGAATTCCGCGCGATTCCCATATTTTTGTGTTCTATAGCCCACACCTTCCGAGTGGTCCCGGGTCTCCGGACCCCTATCGCCTAAAAGTTTTCCGGACTATCAAATAAGACCTAAGGAACCATAGTCACCGCCCAGCCATGATTGTTCCTTGGTTTTTCCGTTTTTCGGCCAAAAAACTAGAATTCCGCGCGATTCCCATATTTTCGTGTCCTATAGCCCACGCCTTCCAAGTGAACCCGGGAACTCCGGACCCCTATCGCCTAAAATTTTTCCGGACTATCAAATACGACCTAAGGAACCATAGTCACCGCCCAGCCATGATCGTTCCTCATTTTTTGCGTTTTTCGGCCAAACAACTAGAATTTCGCGCGATTCCCATATTTTTGTGTGTTATAGCCCACTCCTTCCGAGTGGTCCCGGGACCTCCGGACCCCCATCTCCTAATATTTTTTCGGACAATCAAATAAGAACAAAGGAACCATAGTCACCGCCCTGCCAAGATCTTTCAACATTTTTTTGCATGTTACTGAAAAAGACCTAGAATTTCGCCCGATTTCTATATTTTCGTGTGCTATACCCACGTATTCCGAGTGGTCCCAAGAGCCGCGGACCCCGATCGGCTAAAATTTTTCCGGGCAATCAAATTCAACCTAAGGAACCATAGTATCCGCCCCGCCATGATCGTTCCTTATTTTTTGCATTTTTCGGGCAAACAACTAGAATTCCGCGCGATTCCCATATTTTTGTGTATTATAGCCCACACCTTCCGAGTGGTACCGGGTCTCCGGACCCCTATCGCCTAAAAGTTTTCCGGACTATCAAATAAGACCTAATGAACCATAGTCACCGCCCAGCCATGATTGTTCCTAGGTTTTTCCGTTTTTCGGCCAAAAAACTAGAATTCCGCGCGATTCCCATATTTTCATGTCCTATAGCCTACGCCTTCCAAGTGAACCCGGGAACTCCGGACCCCTATCGCCTAAAATTTTTCCGGACTATCAAATATGACCTAAGGAACCATAGTCACCGCCCAGCCATGATCGTTCCTCATTTTTTGCGTTTTTCGGCCAAACAACTCGAATTTCGCGCGATTTCCATATTTTTGTGTGTTATAGCCCATGCCTTCCGAGTGGTCCTGGGACCTCCGGACCCCCATCTCCTAATATTTTTCCGGACAATCAAATAAGACCAAAGGAACCATAGTCACCGCCCTGCCAAGATCTTTCAACATTTTTTGCATGTTACTGAAAAAGACCTAGAATTTCGCCCGATTCCCATATTTTCGTACCCACGTATTCCGAGTGGTCCCAAGAGCCGCGGACCCCGATCGCCTAAAATTTTTCCGGGCAATCAAATTCGACCTAAGGAACCATAGTATCCGCCCCGCCATGATCGTTCCTTATTTTTTGCATTTTTCGGCCAAACAACTAGAATTCCGCGCGATTCACATATTTTTGTGTGTTATAGCCCACGCCTTCCGAGTGGTCCCGGGACCTCCGGACCCCCATCGTCTAATATTTTTCCGGACAATCAAATAAGACCAAAGGAACAATAGTCACCGCCCTGCCAAGATCTTTCCAAATTTTTTGCATGTTACTGAAAAAGACCTAGAATTTTTTGTGATTCCCATACTTTCGTGAGCTATACCCACGCATTCCGAGTGGTCCCAAGAGCCGCGGACCCTGATCGCCTAACATTTTTTCGGGCAATCAAATACGACCTAAGGAACCATAGTATCTGCCCCGCCATGATCGTTCCTCATTTTTTGCATTTTTCGGCCAAACAACTAGAATTCCGCGTGATTCCCATATTTTTGTGTGTTATAGCCCACACCTTCCGAGTGGTCCCGGTATCTCCGGACCCCTATAGCCTAAAATTTTTCCGGGCAATCAAATACGACCTAAGGAACCATAGTATCCGCCCCGCCATGATCGTTCCTCATTTTTATCGTTTTTCGGCAAAAAAACTAGAATTCCGCCCGATTCCCATATTTTCGTGTGCTATACCCACGCCTTCCATGTGGTACGGGTAGCCGCAGACCCCGATCGCCTAAAAATTTTCTAGACTATCAAATATGACCTAAGGTACCATAGTCACCGCCCCACCATGATCGTTCCAAATGCTTTGCATTTTTCGGCCAAAAAACTAGAACTCCGCGCGATTTGCATATTTTAGTGTGCTATAGCTTACGCCTTCCAAGTGGTCCAGGGAGCCGCGGACCCCGATCGCCTAAAAATTTTCTGGACTATCAAATACGAACTAAGGTACCATAGTCACCGCCCCACCATGATCGTTCCAAATGCTTTGCATTTTTCCGCCAAAAAACTAGAACTCCGCGCGATTTGCATATTTTAGTGTGCTATAGCTTACGCTTTCCGAGTGGTTCCAAGAGCCGCGGACCCAGATCGCCTAAAATTTTTCCGGGCAATAAAATACGACCTAAGGAACCATAGTATCCGCCCCTCCATGATCGTTCCTTATTTTTTTGCGTTTTTCGGCCAAACAACTAGAATTCCGCGCGATTCCCATATTTTTGTGTGGTATAGCCCACAACTTCCGAGTGGTCCCGAGTCTCCAGACCCCTATCGCCTAAAATTTTATCGGACTATCAAATAAGACCTAAGGAACCATAGTCACCGCCCAGCCATGATCGTTCCTAGTTTTTTCCGTTTTTCGGCCAAAAAACTAGGATTCCGCGTGATTCCCATATTTTTGTGTCCTATAGCCTACGCCTTCCAAGTGAACCCGGGAACTCCGGACCCCTATCGCCTAAAATTTTTCTGGACTATCAAATACGACTTAAGGAACCATAGTCACCGCCCAGCCATGATCGTTCCTCATTTTTTGCGTTTTTCGGCCAAACAACTAGAATTCCGTGCGATTCCCATATTTTTGTGTGTTATAGCCCACGCCTTCCGAGTGGTCCCGGGACCTCCTGACCCCCATCGCCTAATATTTTTCCAGACAATCAAATAAGACCAAAGGAACCATAGTCACCGCCCTGCCAAGATCTTTCCACATTTTTTGCATGTTACTGAAAAAGACCTAAAATTTCGCCCGATTCCTATATTTTTGTGATCTATACCCACGCATTCCTAGTGGTCCCGGGTCTCCGGACCCTTATCGCCTAAAATTTATCCGGACTATCAAATAAGACCTAAGGAACCATAGTCACCACCCATCCATGATCGTTCCTAGTTTTTTCCGTTTTTCGGCCAAAAAACTAGAATTCCGCGCGAATCTCATATTTTCGTGTGCTATTGCCCACCCTTCCAAGTGGTTCCGGGACCCCCGGACCCCGATGGCCTAAACTTTTTCCGGGCCGTCAAATACGACCTAAGGAACCATAGTAACCGCCACGCCATCATCGTTTCTCATTTTTTGCATTTTTCGGCCAAAAAACTTGAATTACGCCCGATTCCCATATTTTCGTGTGCTATACCCACGCCTTCCAAGTGGTCCGGGGAGCCGCGGACCCCGATCGCCTAAAAATTTTCTGGACTATCAAATACGACCTAAGGTACCATAGTCACCGCCCCACCAGCCAAAAAACTAGAACTCCGCGCGATTTGCATATTTTAGTGTGCTATAGCTTATGCCTTCCGAGTGGTCCGAAGAGCCGCGGACCTAGATCGCCTAAAATTTTTCCTGGAAATAAAATACGACCTAAGGAATCATAGTATCCGCCCCGCCATGATTGTTCCTTATTTTTTTGCATTTTTCGGCCAAACAACTAGAATTCCGCGCGATTCCCATATTTTTGTGTGTTATAGCCCACACCTTCCGAGTGGTCCTGAATCTCCGGACCCCTATCGCCTAAAAGTTTTCCGGACTATCAAATAAGACCTAAGGAACCATAGTTACCGCCCAGCCATGATTGTTCCTAGGTTTTTTCGTTTTTCGGCCAAAAAACTAGAATTCCGCGCGATTCCCATATTTTCGTGTGCTATTGCCCACCCTTCCAAATGATTCCGGGACCCCCGGACCCCGATCGCCTAAAATTTTTCCGGGCCGTCAAATACGACCTAAGGAACCATAGTAACCGCCCCGCCATCATCGTTTCTCAGTTTTTGCATTTTTCGGCCAAAAAACTTGAATTACGCCCGATTCCCATATTTTCGTGTGCTATACCCACGCCTTCCAAGTGGTCCGGGGAGCCGCGGACCCCGATCGCCTAAAAATTTTCTGGACTATCAAATACGACCTAAGTTACCATAGTCACCGCCCCACCAGCCCAAAAACTAGAACTCCGCGCGATTTGCATATTTTAGTGTGCTATAGCTTATGCCTTCCGAGTGGTCCGAAGAGCCGCGGACCCAGATCGCCTAAAATATTTCCTGGCAATAAAATACGACCTAAGGAACCATACTATCCGCCCCGCCATGATCGTTCCTTATTTTTTTGCGTTTTTCGGCCAAACAACTAGAATTCCGCGCGATTCCCATATTTTTGTGTTCTATAGCCCACACCTTCCGAGTGGTCCCGGGTCTCCGGACCCCTATCGCCTAAAAGTTTTCCGGACTATCAAATAAGACCTAAGGAACCATAGTCACCGCCCAGCCATGATTGTTCCTTGGTTTTTCCGTTTTTCGGCCAAAAAACTAGAATTCCGCGCGATTCCCATATTTTCGTGTCCTATAGCCCACGCCTTCCAAGTGAACCCGGGAACTCCGGACCCCTATCGCCTAAAATTTTTCCGGACTATCAAATACGACCTAAGGAACCATAGTCACCGCCCAGCCATGATCGTTCCTCATTTTTTGCGTTTTTCGGCCAAACAACTAGAATTTCGCGCGATTCCCATATTTTTGTGTGTTATAGCCCACTCCTTCCGAGTGGTCCCGGGACCTCCGGACCCCCATCTCCTAATATTTTTTCGGACAATCAAATAAGAACAAAGGAACCATAGTCACCGCCCTGCCAAGATCTTTCAACATTTTTTTGCATGTTACTGAAAAAGACCTAGAATTTCGCCCGATTTCTATATTTTCGTGTGCTATACCCACGTATTCCGAGTGGTCCCAAGAGCCGCGGACCCCGATCGGCTAAAATTTTTCCGGGCAATCAAATTCAACCTAAGGAACCATAGTATCCGCCCCGCCATGATCGTTCCTTATTTTTTGCATTTTTCGGGCAAACAACTAGAATTCCGCGCGATTCCCATATTTTTGTGTATTATAGCCCACACCTTCCGAGTGGTACCGGGTCTCCGGACCCCTATCGCCTAAAAGTTTTCCGGACTATCAAATAAGACCTAATGAACCATAGTCACCGCCCAGCCATGATTGTTCCTAGGTTTTTCCGTTTTTCGGCCAAAAAACTAGAATTCCGCGCGATTCCCATATTTTCATGTCCTATAGCCTACGCCTTCCAAGTGAACCCGGGAACTCCGGACCCCTATCGCCTAAAATTTTTCCGGACTATCAAATATGACCTAAGGAACCATAGTCACCGCCCAGCCATGATCGTTCCTCATTTTTTGCGTTTTTCGGCCAAACAACTCGAATTTCGCGCGATTTCCATATTTTTGTGTGTTATAGCCCATGCCTTCCGAGTGGTCCTGGGACCTCCGGACCCCCATCTCCTAATATTTTTCCGGACAATCAAATAAGACCAAAGGAACCATAGTCACCGCCCTGCCAAGATCTTTCAACATTTTTTGCATGTTACTGAAAAAGACCTAGAATTTCGCCCGATTCCCATATTTTCGTACCCACGTATTCCGAGTGGTCCCAAGAGCCGCGGACCCCGATCGCCTAAAATTTTTCCGGGCAATCAAATTCGACCTAAGGAACCATAGTATCCGCCCCGCCATGATCGTTCCTTATTTTTTGCATTTTTCGGCCAAACAACTAGAATTCCGCGCGATTCACATATTTTTGTGTGTTATAGCCCACGCCTTCCGAGTGGTCCCGGGACCTCCGGACCCCCATCGTCTAATATTTTTCCGGACAATCAAATAAGACCAAAGGAACAATAGTCACCGCCCTGCCAAGATCTTTCCAAATTTTTTGCATGTTACTGAAAAAGACCTAGAATTTTTTGTGATTCCCATACTTTCGTGAGCTATACCCACGCATTCCGAGTGGTCCCAAGAGCCGCGGACCCTGATCGCCTAACATTTTTTCGGGCAATCAAATACGACCTAAGGAACCATAGTATCTGCCCCGCCATGATCGTTCCTCATTTTTTGCATTTTTCGGCCAAACAACTAGAATTCCGCGTGATTCCCATATTTTTGTGTGTTATAGCCCACACCTTCCGAGTGGTCCCGGTATCTCCGGACCCCTATAGCCTAAAATTTTTCCGGGCAATCAAATACGACCTAAGGAACCATAGTATCCGCCCCGCCATGATCGTTCCTCATTTTTATCGTTTTTCGGCAAAAAAACTAGAATTCCGCCCGATTCCCATATTTTCGTGTGCTATACCCACGCCTTCCATGTGGTACGGGTAGCCGCAGACCCCGATCGCCTAAAAATTTTCTAGACTATCAAATATGACCTAAGGTACCATAGTCACCGCCCCACCATGATCGTTCCAAATGCTTTGCATTTTTCGGCCAAAAAACTAGAACTCCGCGCGATTTGCATATTTTAGTGTGCTATAGCTTACGCCTTCCAAGTGGTCCAGGGAGCCGCGGACCCCGATCGCCTAAAAATTTTCTGGACTATCAAATACGAACTAAGGTACCATAGTCACCGCCCCACCATGATCGTTCCAAATGCTTTGCATTTTTCCGCCAAAAAACTAGAACTCCGCGCGATTTGCATATTTTAGTGTGCTATAGCTTACGCTTTCCGAGTGGTTCCAAGAGCCGCGGACCCAGATCGCCTAAAATTTTTCCGGGCAATAAAATACGACCTAAGGAACCATAGTATCCGCCCCTCCATGATCGTTCCTTATTTTTTTGCGTTTTTCGGCCAAACAACTAGAATTCCGCGCGATTCCCATATTTTTGTGTGGTATAGCCCACAACTTCCGAGTGGTCCCGAGTCTCCAGACCCCTATCGCCTAAAATTTTATCGGACTATCAAATAAGACCTAAGGAACCATAGTCACCGCCCAGCCATGATCGTTCCTAGTTTTTTCCGTTTTTCGGCCAAAAAACTAGGATTCCGCGTGATTCCCATATTTTTGTGTCCTATAGCCTACGCCTTCCAAGTGAACCCGGGAACTCCGGACCCCTATCGCCTAAAATTTTTCTGGACTATCAAATACGACTTAAGGAACCATAGTCACCGCCCAGCCATGATCGTTCCTCATTTTTTGCGTTTTTCGGCCAAACAACTAGAATTCCGTGCGATTCCCATATTTTTGTGTGTTATAGCCCACGCCTTCCGAGTGGTCCCGGGACCTCCTGACCCCCATCGCCTAATATTTTTCCAGACAATCAAATAAGACCAAAGGAACCATAGTCACCGCCCTGCCAAGATCTTTCCACATTTTTTGCATGTTACTGAAAAAGACCTAAAATTTCGCCCGATTCCTATATTTTTGTGATCTATACCCACGCATTCCTAGTGGTCCCGGGTCTCCGGACCCTTATCGCCTAAAATTTATCCGGACTATCAAATAAGACCTAAGGAACCATAGTCACCACCCATCCATGATCGTTCCTAGTTTTTTCCGTTTTTCGGCCAAAAAACTAGAATTCCGCGCGAATCTCATATTTTCGTGTGCTATTGCCCACCCTTCCAAGTGGTTCCGGGACCCCCGGACCCCGATGGCCTAAACTTTTTCCGGGCCGTCAAATACGACCTAAGGAACCATAGTAACCGCCACGCCATCATCGTTTCTCATTTTTTGCATTTTTCGGCCAAAAAACTTGAATTACGCCCGATTCCCATATTTTCGTGTGCTATACCCACGCCTTCCAAGTGGTCCGGGGAGCCGCGGACCCCGATCGCCTAAAAATTTTCTGGACTATCAAATACGACCTAAGGTACCATAGTCACCGCCCCACCAGCCAAAAAACTAGAACTCCGCGCGATTTGCATATTTTAGTGTGCTATAGCTTATGCCTTCCGAGTGGTCCGAAGAGCCGCGGACCTAGATCGCCTAAAATTTTTCCTGGAAATAAAATACGACCTAAGGAATCATAGTATCCGCCCCGCCATGATTGTTCCTTATTTTTTTGCATTTTTCGGCCAAACAACTAGAATTCCGCGCGATTCCCATATTTTTGTGTGTTATAGCCCACACCTTCCGAGTGGTCCTGAATCTCCGGACCCCTATCGCCTAAAAGTTTTCCGGACTATCAAATAAGACCTAAGGAACCATAGTTACCGCCCAGCCATGATTGTTCCTAGGTTTTTTCGTTTTTCGGCCAAAAAACTAGAATTCCGCGCGATTCCCATATTTTCGTGTGCTATTGCCCACCCTTCCAAATGATTCCGGGACCCCCGGACCCCGATCGCCTAAAATTTTTCCGGGCCGTCAAATACGACCTAAGGAACCATAGTAACCGCCCCGCCATCATCGTTTCTCAGTTTTTGCATTTTTCGGCCAAAAAACTTGAATTACGCCCGATTCCCATATTTTCGTGTGCTATACCCACGCCTTCCAAGTGGTCCGGGGAGCCGCGGACCCCGATCGCCTAAAAATTTTCTGGACTATCAAATACGACCTAAGTTACCATAGTCACCGCCCCACCAGCCCAAAAACTAGAACTCCGCGCGATTTGCATATTTTAGTGTGCTATAGCTTATGCCTTCCGAGTGGTCCGAAGAGCCGCGGACCCAGATCGCCTAAAATATTTCCTGGCAATAAAATACGACCTAAGGAACCATACTATCCGCCCCGCCATGATCGTTCCTTATTTTTTTGCGTTTTTCGGCCAAACAACTAGAATTCCGCGCGATTCCCATATTTTTGTGTTCTATAGCCCACACCTTCCGAGTGGTCCCGGGTCTCCGGACCCCTATCGCCTAAAAGTTTTCCGGACTATCAAATAAGACCTAAGGAACCATAGTCACCGCCCAGCCATGATTGTTCCTTGGTTTTTCCGTTTTTCGGCCAAAAAACTAGAATTCCGCGCGATTCCCATATTTTCGTGTCCTATAGCCCACGCCTTCCAAGTGAACCCGGGAACTCCGGACCCCTATCGCCTAAAATTTTTCCGGACTATCAAATACGACCTAAGGAACCATAGTCACCGCCCAGCCATGATCGTTCCTCATTTTTTGCGTTTTTCGGCCAAACAACTAGAATTTCGCGCGATTCCCATATTTTTGTGTGTTATAGCCCACTCCTTCCGAGTGGTCCCGGGACCTCCGGACCCCCATCTCCTAATATTTTTTCGGACAATCAAATAAGAACAAAGGAACCATAGTCACCGCCCTGCCAAGATCTTTCAACATTTTTTTGCATGTTACTGAAAAAGACCTAGAATTTCGCCCGATTTCTATATTTTCGTGTGCTATACCCACGTATTCCGAGTGGTCCCAAGAGCCGCGGACCCCGATCGGCTAAAATTTTTCCGGGCAATCAAATTCAACCTAAGGAACCATAGTATCCGCCCCGCCATGATCGTTCCTTATTTTTTGCATTTTTCGGCCATACAACTAGAATTCCGCGCGATTCACATATTTTTGTGTGTTATAGCCCACGCCTTCTGAGTGGTCCCGGGACCTCCGGACCCCCATCGCCTAATATTTTTCCAGATAATCAAATAAGACCAAAGGAACCATAGTCACCGCCCTGCCAAGATCTTTCCACATTTTTTGCATGTTACTGAAAAAGACCTTGAATTTCGCGTGATTCCCATATTTTCGTGAGCTATACCCACGCATTCCCAGTAGTCCCAAGAGCCGCGGACCCTGATCGCCTAACATTTTTCCGGGCAATCAAATACGACCTAAGGAACCATAGTATCCGCCCCGCCATGATCGTTCCTTATTTTTTGCATTTTTCGGCCAAACAACTAGAATTCCGCGTGATTCCCATATTTTTGTGTGTTATAGCCCACACCATCCGAGTGGTCCCGGGACCTCCGGACCCCTATCGCCTAAAATTTTTCCGAACTATCAAATAAGCCCTAAGGAACCATAGTATCCGCCCCGCCATCATCGTTTCTCATTTTTTGCATTTTTCGGCCAAAAAACTAGAATTACGCCCGATTCCCATATTTTCATGTGCTATACCCACGCCTTCCAAGTGGAACGGGTAGCCGCAGACCCCGATCGCCTAAAAATTTTTAGGACTATCAAATATGACCTAAGGTGCCATAGTCACCGCCCCACCATTATCGTTCCAAATGCTTTGCATTTTTCGGCCAAAAAACTAGAACTCCGCGCGATATGCATATTTTAGTGTGCTATAGCTTACGCCTTCCAAGTGGTCCAGGGAGCCGCGGACCCCGATCGCCTAAAAATTTTCTAGACTATCAAATACGAACTAAGGTACCATAGTCACTGCCCCATCATGATCGTTCCAAATGCTTTGCATTTTTTGGCCAAAAAACTAGAACTCCGCTCGATTTGCATATTTTAGTGTGCTATAGCTTACGCTTTCCGAGTGGTCCCAAGAGCCGCGGACCCAGATCGTCTAAAATTTTTCCGGGCAATAAAATACGACCTAAGGAACCATAGTATCCACCCCTCCATGATCGTTCCTTATTTTTTTGCGTTTTTTGGCCAAACAACTAGAATTCCGCGCGATTCCCATATTTTTGTGTGTTATAGCCCACACCTTCCGAGTGGTCCCGGGTCTCCGGACCCCTATCGCCTAAAATTTTATCGGACTATCAAGTAAGACCTAAGGAACCATAGTCACCGCCCAGCCATGATCGTTCCTCATTTTTTTCGTTTTTCGGCAAAAAAACTAGGATTCCGCGTGATTCCCATATTTTCGTGTCCTATAGCCCACGCCTTCCAAGTGAACCCGGGAACTCCGGACCCCTATCGCCTAAAATTTTTCCGGACTATCAAATACGACTTAAGGAACCATAGTCACCGCCCAGCCATGATCGTTCCTCATTTTTTGTGTTTTTCGGCCAAACAACTAGAATTCCGCGCGATTCCCATATTTTTGTGTGTTATAGCCCACGCCTTCCGAGTGGTCCCGGGACCTCCGGACCCCCATCGCCTATTATTTTTCCGGACAATCAAATAAGACCAAAGGAACCATAGTCACCGCCCTGCCAAGATCTTTCCACATTTTTTGCATGTTACTGAAAAAGACCTAGAATTCCGTGCGATCCCATATTTTTGTGTGTTATAGCCCACGCCTTCCGAGTAGTCCCGGGTCTCTGGACCCCTATCGCCTAAAATTTTTCCGGACTATCAAATAAGACCTAAGGAACAATAGTCACAACCCATCCATGATCGTTCCTAGTTTTTTCTGTTTTTCGGCCAAAAAACTAGAATTCAGCGCGATTCCCATATTTTCGTGTGCTATTGCCCACCCTTCCAAGTGATTCCGGGACCCCCGGACCCCGATCGCCTAAAATTTTTCCGGGCTGTCAAATACGACCTAAGGAACCATAGTAACCGCCCCGCCATCATCGTTTCTCATTTTTTGCATTTTTCGGCCAAAATACTTGAATTACGCCCGATTCCCATATTTTCGTGTGCTATACCCACGCCTTCCAAGTGGTCCGGGGAGCCGCGGACCCCGATTGCCTAAAATTTTTCTGGACTATCAAATACGACCTAAGGTACCATAGTCACCGCCCCACCAGCCAAAAAACTAGAACTCCGCGCGATTTGCATATTTTAGTGTGCTATAGCTTATGCCTTCCGAGTGGTCCGATGAGCCGCGGACCCATATCGCCTAAAATTTTTCCTGGCAATAAAATACGACCTAAGGAACCATAGTATCCGCCCCGCCATGATCGTTCTTTATTTTTTGCGTTTTTCGGCCAAACAACTAGAATTCCGCGCGATTCCCATATTTTTGTGTGTTACAGCCCACACCTTCCGAGTGGTCCCGGGTCTCCGGACCCCTATCGCCTAAAAGTTTTCCGGACTATCAAATAAGACCTAAGGAGCCATAGTCACTGCCCAGCCATGATTGTTCCTAGGTTTTTCCGTTTTTCGGCCAAAAAACTAGAATTCCGCGCGATTCCCATATTTTCGTGTCCTATAGCCCACGCCTTCCAAGTGAACCCGGGAACTCCGGACCCCTATCGCCTAAAATTTTTCCGGACTATCAAATATGACCTAAGGAACCATAGTCACCGCCCAGCCATGATCGTTCCTCATTTTTTGCGTTTTTCGGCCAAATAACTAGAATTTCGCGCGATTCCCATATTTTTGTGTGTTATAGCCCATGCCTTCCGAGTGGTCCCGAGACCTCCGGACCCCCATCGTCTAATATTTTTCCGGACAATCAAATAAGACCAAAGGAACCATAGTCACCGCCCTGCCAAGATCTTTCCACATTTTTTGCATGTTACTGAAAAAGACCTAGAATTTCGCGTGATTCCCATATTTTCGTGAGCTATACCCACGCATTCCGAGTGGTCCCAAGAGCCGCGGACCCTGATCGCCTAACATTTTTCCGGGCAATCAAATACGACCTAAGGAACCATAGTATCCGCCCCGCCATGATCGTTCCTTATTTTTTGCGTTTTTCGGCCAAACAACTAGAATTCCGCGTGATTCCCATATTTTTGTGTGTTATAGCCCACACCTTCCGAGTGGTCCCGGTATCTCCGGACCCCTATAGCCTAAAATTTTTCCGGGCAATCAAATACGACCTAAGGAACCATAGTATCCGCCCCGCCATGATCGTTCCTCATTTTTTTCGTTTTTCGGCCAAAAAACTAGAATTCCGCCCGATTCCCATATTTTCGTGTGCTATACCCACGCCTTCCAAGTGGTACGGGTAGCCGCAGACCCCGATCGCCTAAAAATTTTCTGGACTATCAAATACGACCTAAGGTACCATAGTCACCGCCCAGCCATGATCGTTCCTCATTTTTTGCGTTTTTCGGCAAAACAACTAGAATTCCACGCGATTCCCTTATTTTTGTGTGTTATAGCCCACGCCTTCCGAGTGGTCCCGGGACCTCTGGACCCCCATCTCCTAATATTTTTCCGGACAATCAAATAACACCAAAGGAACCATAGTCACCGCCCTGCCAAGATCTTTCAACATTTTTTGCATGTTACAGAAAAAGACCTAGAATTTCGCCCGATTCCCATATTTTCGTGTGCTATACCCATGTATTCCGAGTGGTACCAAGAGCCGCGGACCCCGATCGCCTAAAATTTTTCCGGGCAATAAAATTTGACCCAAGGAACCATAGTATCCGCCCCGCCATGATCGTTCCTTATTTTTTGCATTTTTCGGCTAAACAACTAGAATTCCGCGTGATTCACATATTTTTGTGTGTTATAGCCCACGCCTTCCGAGTGGTCCCGGGACCTCCGGACCCCCATCGTCTAATATTTTTCCGGACAATCAAATAAGACCAAAGGAACCACAGTCACCGCCCTGCCATGATCTTTCCACATTTTTTGCATGTTACTGAAAAAGACCTAGAATTTCGCGTGATTCCCATATTTTCGTGAGCTATACCCACGCATTCCCAGTGGTCCCAAGAGCCGCGGACCCTGATCGCCTAACATTTTTTCGGGCAATCAAATACGACCTAAGGAACCAAAGTATCCGCCCCGCCATGATCGTTCCTTATTTTTTGCGTTTTTCGGCCAAACAACTAGAATTCCGCGTGATTCCCGTATTTTTGTGTGTTATAGCCCACACCTTCCGAGTGGTCCCGGTATCTCCGGACCCCTATAGCCTAAAATTTTTCCGGGCAATCAAATACGACCTAAGGAACCATAGTATCCGCCCCGCCATGATCGTTCCTCATTTGTTTCATTTTTCGGCCAAAAAACTAGAATTCCGCCCGATTTCCATATTTTCGTGTGTTATACCCACGCCTTCCAAGTGGTACGGGTAGCCGCAGACCCCGTTCGCCTAAAAATTTTCTGGACTATCAAATACGACCTAAGGTACCATAGTCACCGCCCCACCATGATCGTTCCAAATGCTTTGCATTTTTCGGCCAAAAAACTAGAACTCCGCGCGATTTGCATATTTTAGTGTGCTATAGCTTACGCCTTCCAAGTGGTCCAGGGAGCCGCGGACCCCGATCGCCTAAAAATTTTCTGGACTATCAAATACGAACTAAGGTACCATAGTCACCGCCCCACCATGATCGTTCGAAATGCTTTGCATTTTTCGGCCAAAAAACTAGAACTCCGCGCGATTTGCATATTTTAGTGTGCTATAGCTTACGCTTTCCGAGTGGTCCCAAGAGCCGCGGACCCAGATCGCCTAAAATTTTTCCGGGCAATAAAATACGACCTAAGGAACCATAGTATCCGCCCCGCCATGATCGTTCCTTATTTTTTTGCGTTTTTCGGCCAAACAACTAGAATTCCGCGCGATTCCCATATTTTTGTGTGTTATAGCCCACACCTTCCGAGTGGTCCCGGGTCTCCGGACCCCTATCGCCTAAAATTTTATCAGACTATCAAATAAGACCTAAGGAATCATAGTCACCGCCCAGCCATGATCGTTCCTAGTTTTTTCTGTTTTTCGGCCAAAAAACTAGGATTCCGCGTGATTCCCATATTTTCCGTGTCCTATAGCCCACGCCTTCCAATTGAACCTGGGAACTCCGGACCCCTATCGCCTAAAATTTTTTCGGACTATCAAATACGACTTAAGGAACCATAGTCACCGCCCAGCCATGATCGTTCCTCATTTTTTGCATTTTTCGGCCAAACAACTAGAATTCCGCGCGATTCCCATATTTTTGTGTGTTATAGCCCACGCCTTCCGAGTGGTCCCGGGACCTCCGGACCCCCATCGCCTAATATTTTTCCGAACAATCAAATAAGACCAAAGGAACCATAGTCACCGCCCAGCCAAGATTTTCCACATTTTTTGCATGTTACTGAAAAAGACCTAGAATTTCGCGTGATTCCCATATTTTCGTGAGCTATACCCACGCATTCCGAGTGGTCCCAAGAGCCGCGGACCCTGATCGCCTAACATTTTTTCGGGCAATCAAATACGACCTAAGGAACCATAGTATCCGCCCCGCCATGATCGTTCCTTATTTTTTGCGTTTTTCGGCCAAACAACTAGAATTCCGCGTGATTCCCATATTTTTGTGTGTTATAGCCCACACCTTCCGAGTGGTCCCGGTATCTCCGGACCCCTATAGCCTAAAATTTTTCCGGGCAATCAAATACGACCTAAGGAACCATAGTATCCGCCCCGCCATGATCGTTCCTCATTTGTTTCGTTTTTCGGCCAAAAAACTAGAATTCCGCCCGATTTCCATATTTTCGTGTGCTATACCCACGCCTTCCATGTGGTACGGGTAGCCGCAGACCCCTTTCGCCTAATAATTTTCTGGACTATCAAATACGACCTAAGGTACCATAGTCACCGCCCCACCATGATCGTTCCAAATGCTTTGCATTTTTCGGCCAAAAAACTAGAACTCCGCGCGATTTGCATATTTTAGTGTGCTATAGCTTACGCCTTCCAAGTGGTCCAGGGAGCCGCGGACCCCGATCGCCTAAAAATTTTCTGGACTATCAAATACGAACTAAGGTACCATAGTCACCGCCCCACCATGATCGTTCCAAATGCTTTGCATTTTTTGGCCAAAAAACTAGAACTCCGCGCGATTTGCATATTTTAGTGTGCTATAGCTTATGCTTTCCGAGTGGTCCCAAGAGCCGCGGACCCAGATCGCCTAAAATTTTTCCGGGCAATAAAATACGAACTAAGGAACCAAAGTATCCGCCCCGCCATGATCGTTCCTTATTTTTTTGCGTTTTTCGGCCAAACAACTAGAATTCCGCGCGATTCCCATATTTTTGTGTGTTATAGCCCACACCTTCCGAGTGGTCCCGGGTCTCCGGACCCCTATCGCCTAAAATTTTATCGGACTATCAAATAAGACCTAAGGAACCATAGTCACCGCCCAGCCATGATCGTTCCTAGTTTTTTCTGTTTTTCGGCCAAAAAACTAGGATTCCGCGTGATTCCCATATTTTTCGTGTCCTATAGCCCACGCCTTCCAATTGAACCCGGGAACTCCGGACCCCTATCGCCTAAAATTTTTCCGGACTATCAAATACGACTTAAGGAACCATAGTCACCGCCCAGCCATGATCGTTCCTCATTTTTTGCGTTTTTTGGCCAAACAACTAGAATTCCGCGCGATTCCCATATTTTTGTGTGTTATAGCCCACGCCTTCCGAGTGGTCCCGGGACCTCCGGACCCCCATCGCCTAATATTTTTCCGGACAATCAAATAAGACCAAAGGAACCATAGTCACCGCCCTGCCAAGATCTTTCCACATTTTTTGCATGTTACTGAAAAAGACCTAGAATTTCGCCCGATTCCCATATTTTCGTGTGCTATACCCACGCATTCCTAGTGGTCCCGGGTCTCCGGACCCTTATCGCCTAAAATTTTTCCGGACTATCAAATAAGACCTAAGGAACCATAGTCACCACCCATCCATGATCGTTCCTAGTTTTTTTCGTTTTTCGGCCAAAAAACTAGAATTCCGCGCGAATCCCATATTTTCGTGTGCTATTGCCCACCCTTCCAAGTGGTTCCGGGACCCCCGGACCCCGATCGCCTAAAATTTTTCCGGGCCGTCAAATACGACCCAAGGAACAATAGTAACTGCCACGCCATCATCGTTTCTCATTTTTTCCATTTTTCGGCCAAAAAACTTGAATTACGCCCGATTCCCATATTTTCGTGTGCTATACCCACGCCTTCCAAGTGGTCCGGGGAGCCGCGGACCCCGATCGCCTAAAAATTTTCTGGACTATCAAATATGACCTAAGGTACCATAGTCACCGCCCCCCCAGCCAAAAAACTAGAACTCCGCGCGATTTGCATATTTTAGTGTGCTATAGCTTATGCCTTCCGAGTGGTCCGAAGAGCCGAGGACCCAGATCGCCTAAAATTTTTCCAGGCAATAAAATACGACCTAAGGAACCATAGTATCCGCCCCACCATGATCGTTCCTTATTTTTTTGCGTTTTTCGGCCAAACAACTAGAATTCCGCGCGATTCCCATATTTTTGTGTGTTATAGCCCACACCTTCCGAGTGGTCCCGGATCTCCGGACCCCTATCGCCTAAAAGTTTTCCGGACTATCAAATAAGACCTAAGGAACCATAGTCACTGCCCATCCATGATTGCTCCTAGGTTTTTCCATTTTTCGGCCAAAAAACTAGAATTCCGCGCGATTCCCATATTTTCGTGTCCTATAGCCCATGCCTTCCAAGTGAACCCGGGAACTCCGGACCCCTATCGCCTAAAATTTTTCCTGACTATCAAAAACGACCTAAGGAACCATAGTCACCGCCCAGCCATGATCGTTCCTCATTTTTTGCGTTTTTCGGCAAAACAACTAGAATTCCGCGCGATTCCCATATTTTTGTGTGTTATAGCCCACGCCTTCCGAGTGGTCCCGGGACCTCTGGACCCCCATCTCCTAATATTTTTCCGGACAATCAAATAACACCAAAGGAACCATAGTCACCGCCCTGCCAAGATCTTTCAACATTTTTTGCATGTTACTGAAAAAGACCTAGAATTTCGCCCGATTCCCATATTTTCGTGGGCTATACCCACGTATTCCGAGTGGTCCCAAGAGCCGCGGACCCCGATCGCCTAAAATTTTTCCGGGCAATCAAATTCGACCTAAGGAACCATAGTATCCGCCCCGCCATGATCGTTCCTTATTTTTTGCATTTTTCGGCCAAACAACTAGAATTACGCGCGATTCACATATTTTTGTGTGTTATAGCCCACTCCTTCCGAGTGGTCCCGGGACCTCCGGACCCCCATCGTCTAATATTTTTCCGGACAATCAAATATTACCAAAGGAACCATAGTGACCGCCCTGCCAAGATCTTTCCACATTTTTTGCATGTTACTGAAAAAGACCTAGAATTTCGCGTGATTCCCATATTTTCGTGAGCTATACCCACGCATTCCGAGTGGTCCCAAAAGCCGCGGACCCTGATCGCCTAACATTTTTACGGGCAATCAAATACGACCTAAGGAACCATAGTATCCGCCCCGCCATGATCGTTCCTTATTTTTTGCGTTTTTCGGCCAAACAACTAGAATTCCGCGTGATTCCCATATTTTTGTGAGTTATAGCCCACACCTTCCGAGTGGTCCCGGTATCTCCGGACCCCTATCGCCTAAAAATTTTCCGGGCAATCAAATACGACCTAAGGAACCATAGTATCCTCCCCTCCATGATCATTCCTCATTTTTTTCATTTTTCGGCCAAACAACTAGAATTCCGCGCGATCCCATATTTTTGTGTGTTATAGCCCACGCCTTCCGAGTGGTCCCGGGACCTCCGGACCCCCATCTCCTAATATTTTTCCGGACAATCAAATAAGACCAAAGGAACCATAGTCACCGCCCTGCCAAGATCTTTCAACATTTTTTGCATGTTACTGAAAAAGACCTAGAATTTCGCCCGATTCCCATATTTTCGTACCCACGTATTCCGAGTGGTCCCAAGAGCCGCGGACCCCGATCGCCTAAAAATTTTCCAGGCAATCAAATTCGACCAAAGGAACCATAGTATCCGCCCCGCCATGATCGTTCCTTATTTTTTGCGTTTTTCGGCCAAACAACTAGAATTCCGCGTGATTCACATATTTTTGTGTGTTTTAACCCATGCCTTCCGAGTGGTCTCGGGACCTCCAGACCCCGATGTCCTAAAATTTTTCTGGGCAATCAAATATGACCTAAGGAACCATAGTAACCGCCCCGCCATGATCGTTCCTCATTTTTTTCGTTTTTCGGCCAAACAACTAGAATTCTGCTCGATCCCATATTTTTGTGTGTTATAGCCCACGCCTTCCAAGTGGTCCCGGGACCTCCGGACCCCTATCGCCTAATATTTTTCCGGACTATCAAATAAGATCAAAGGAACCATAGTCACCGCCCTGCCAAGATCTTTCCACATTTTTTGCAAGTTACTGAAAAAGACCGAAAATTTCACCCGATTCCCATATTTTCGTGTGCTATACCCACGCATTCCGAATGGTCCCAAGAGCCGCGGACCCCGATCGCCTAAAATTTTTCTGGGCAATCAAATACAACCTATGGAACCATTGTATCCGCCCTGCCAAGTTCGTTCCTTATTTTTTGCGTTTTTCGGCCAAACAACTAGAATTCCGCGCGATCCCATATTTTTGTGTGTTATAGCCCACGCCTTCCGAGTGGTCCCGGGTCTCCGGACCCCTATCGCCTAAAATTTTTCCGGACTATCAAATAAGACCTAAGGAACCATAGTTACCGCCCATCCATGATCGTTCCTAGTTTTTTCCATTTTTCGGCCAAAAAACTAGAATTCCGCCCGATTACAATATTTTCGTGTCCTAGAGCCCATGACATCCAAGTGAACCCGGGAACTCCGGACCCCTATCGCCTAAAATTTTTCCGGACTATCAAATACGACCTAAGGAACAATGGTCACCGCCCAGCCATGAACATTCCTCATTTGTTGAGTTTTTCGGCCAAAACACTAGAATTCCGCCCGATTACAATATATTTGTGTGCTATTGCCCACCCTTCCAAGTGGTTCCGGGACCCCCGGACCCCGATCGCCTAAAAATTTTCCGGGCCATCAAATACGACATAAGGAACATAGTAACCGCCCCGCCATCATCGTTCCTCATTTTTTGCATTTTTCGGCCAAAAAACTAGAATTACGCCCGATTCCCATATTTTCGTGTGCTATACCCACGCCTTCCAAGTGGTCCGGGGAGCCGCGGACCGCGATCGCCTAAATATTTTTTGGACTATCAAATACGACCTAAGGTACCATAGTCACCGCCCACCATGGTTGTTCCAAATGCTTTGCATTTTTCGGCAAAAAAACTAGAACTCCGCGCGATTTGCATATTTTAGTGTGCTATAGCTTACGCCTTCCGAGTGGTCCCAGGAGCCGCGAACCCAGATCGCCTAAAAATTTTCCGGGCAGTAAAATATGACTTAAGGAACCATAGTATCCGCCCCGCCATGATCGTTCCTTATTGTTTTGCGTTTTTCGGCCAAACAACTAGAATTTCGCGCGATTCCCATATTTTTGTGTGTTATAGCCCACACTTTCCGAGTGGTCCCGGGTCTCCGGACCCCTATCGCCTAAAATTTTTCCGGACTATCAAATAAGACCTAAGGAACAATAGTCACTGCCCAGCCATGATCGTTCCTAGTTTTTTCCATTTTTCGGCCAAAAAACTAGAATTACGGCCGATTCCCATATTTTCGTGTGCTATACCCACGCCTTCCAAGTGGTCCGGGGAGCCGCGGACCCCGATCGCCTAAAAATATTCTTGACTATCAAATACGACCTAAGGTATCATAGTCACCGCCTCACCATGATCGTTCCAAATGCTTTGCATTTTTCGGCCAAAAAACTAGAACTCCGCGCGATTTACATATTTTAGTGTGCTATATAGCTTACGCCTTCCGAGTGGTCCCAAGAGCCGCGGACCCAAATCGCCTAAAAATTTTCCGGGCAATAAAATACGACCTAAGGAACCATAGTATCCGCCCCGCCATGATCGTTCCTTATTTTTTGCATTTTTCGGCCAAACAACTAGAATTCCGCGCGATTCCCATATTTTTGTGTGTTATAGCCCACATCTTCCGAGTGGTCCCGGGACCTCCTAACCCCTATCGCCTAAAATTTTTCCGGACTATCAAATACGACCTAAGGAACAATAGTATCTGCCCCGCCATGATCGTTCCTCATTTTTTGCGTTTTTCGGCCAAACAACTAGAATTCCGTGCGATTCCCATATTTTTGTGAGTTATAGCCCACGCCTTCCGAGTGGTCCCGGGACCTCCGGACCTCTATCGCCTAAAAATTTTCCGGGCAATCAATTTAGACCTAAGGAACCATAGTATCTGCCCCGCCATGATCGTTCCTTATTTTTTGCATTTTTCGGCCAAACAACTAGAATTCCGCGCGATTCCCATATTTTTGTGTGTTATAGCCCACATCTTCCGAGTGGTCCCGGGACCTCCGGACCCCTATCGCCTAAAATTTTTCCAGACTATCAAATACGACCTAAGGAACCATAGTATCCGCCCCGCCATGATCGTTCCTCATTTTTTGCATTTTTCGGCCAAACAACTAGAATTCCATGCGATTCCCATATTTTTGTGTGTTATAGCCCACGCCTTCCGAGTGGTCCCGGGATCTCCGGACCTCTATCGCCTAATATTTTTCTGGACTATCAAATACGACCTAAGGAACCATAGTATCTGCCCCGCCATGATCGTTCCTCATTTTTTGCGTTTTTCGGCCAAACAACTAGAATTCCGCGCGATCCCATATTTTTGTGTGTTATAGCCCACGCCTTCCGAGTGGTCCCGGGTCTTCGGACCCCTATCGCCTAAAATTTTTCCGGACTATCAAATAAGACCTAAGGAACCATAGTCACCGCCCATCCATGATCGTTCCTAGTTTTTTCCATTTTTCGGCCAAAAAACTAGAATTTCGCGCGATTCCCATATTTTCGTGTCCTATAGCCCACGCCTTCCAAGTGAACCCGGGAACTCCGGACCCCTATCGCCTAAAATTTTTCCGGACTATCATATACGACCTAAGAACCATAGTCACCGCCCAGCCATGATCATTCCTCATTTGTTGCGTTTTTCGGCCAAAAATCTAGAATTCCGCCCGATTACAATATTTTTGTGTGCTATTGCCCACCCTTCCAAGTGGTTCCGGGACCCCCGGACCCCGATCGCCTAAAATTTTCCGGGTCGTCAAATACGACCTAAGGAACCATAGTAACAGCCCCGCCATTATCGTTCCTTATTTTTTGCATTTTTCGGCCAAACAACTAGAATTCCGCGCGATTCCCATATTTTTGTGTGTTATAGCCCACACCTTCCGAGTGGTCCCGGGTCTCCGGACCCCTATCGCCTAAAATTTTTCCGGACTATCAAATACGACCTAAGGAACCATAGTCACCGCCCATCCATGATCGTTCATAGTTTTTTCCGTTTTTCGGCCAAAAAACTAGAATTTCGCGCGATTCCCATATTTTCGTGTCCTATAGCCCACGCCTTCCAAGTGAACACGGGAACTCCGGACCCCTATCGCCTAAAATTTTTCCGGAATATCAAATACGACCTAAGAACCATAGTCACCTCCCAGCCATGATCATTCCTCATTTGTTGCATTTTTCGGCCAAAAATCTAGAATTCCGCCCGATTGCAATATTTTTGTGTGCGCCCACCCTTCCAAGTGGACCGGGAAGCAGCGGACCCCGATCGCCTAAAAATATTCTTGACTATCAAATACGACCTAAGGTACCATAGTCACCGCCCCAACATGATCGTTCCAAATGCTTTGCATTTTTCGGCCAAAAAACTAGAACTCCGCGCGATTTGCATATTTTAGTGTGCTATAGCTTACGCCTTCCGAGTGGTCCCAAGAGCCGCGGACCCAGATCGCCAAAAAATTTTCCGGGCAGTAAAATACGACCTAAGGAACCATAGTATCCGCCCCGCAATGATCGTTCCTTATTGTTTTGCGTTTTTCGGCCAAACAACTAGAATTCCGCGCGATCCCATATTTTTGTGTGTTATAGCCCACGCCTTCCGAGTGGTCCCGGGTCTTCGGACCCCTATCGCCTAAAATTTTTCCGGACTATCAAATAAGACCTAAGGAACCATAGTCACCGCCCATCCATGATCGTTCCTAGTTTTTTCCATTTTTCGGCCAAAAAACTAGAATTTCGCGCGATTCCCATATTTTCGTGTCCTATAGCCCACGCCTTCCAAGTGAACCCGGGAACTCCGGAACCCTATCGCCTAAAATTTTTCCGGACTATCATATACGACCTAAGAACCATAGTCACCGCCCAGCCATGATCATTCCTCATTTGTTGCGTTTTTCGGCCAAAAATCTAGAATTCCGCCCGATTACAATATTTTTGTGTGCTATTGCCCACCCTTCCAAGTGGTTCCGGGACCCCCGGACCCCGATCGCCTAAAATTTTCCGGGTCGTCAAATACGACCTAAGGAACCATAGTAACAGCCCCGCCATTATCGTTCCTTATTTTTTGCATTTTTCGGCCAAACAACTAGAATTCCGCGCGATTCCCATATTTTTGTGTGTTATAGCCCACACCTTCCGAGTGGTCCCGGGTCTCCGGACCCCTATCGCCTAAAATTTTTCCGGACTATCAAATACGACCTAAGGAACCATAGTCACCGCCCATCCATGATCGTTCATAGTTTTTTCCGTTTTTCGGCCAAAAAACTAGAATTTCGCGCGATTCCCATATTTTCGTGTCCTATAGCCCACGCCTTCCAAGTGAACACGGGAACTCCGGACCCCTATCGCCTAAAATTTTTCCGGAATATCAAATACGACCTAAGAACCATAGTCACCTCCCAGCCATGATCATTCCTCATTTGTTGCATTTTTCGGCCAAAAATCTAGAATTCCGCCCGATTGCAATATTTTTGTGTGCGCCCACCCTTCCAAGTGGACCGGGAAGCAGCGGACCCCGATCGCCTAAAAATATTCTTGACTATCAAATACGACCTAAGGTACCATAGTCACCGCCCCAACATGATCGTTCCAAATGCTTTGCATTTTTCGGCCAAAAAACTAGAACTCCGCGCGATTTGCATATTTTAGTGTGCTATAGCTTACGCCTTCCGAGTGGTCCCAAGAGCCGCGGACCCAGATCGCCAAAAAATTTTCCGGGCAGTAAAATACGACCTAAGGAACCATAGTATCCGCCCCGCAATGATCGTTCCTTATTGTTTTGCGTTTTTCGGCCAAACAACTAGAATTCCGCGCGATTCCCATATTTTTGTGTGTTATAGCCCACACCTTCCGAGTGGTCCCGGGTCTCCGGACCCCTATCGCCTAAAATTTTTCCGGACTATCAAATAAGACCTTAGGAACCATAGTCACCGCCCAGCCATGATCGTTCCTAGTTTTTTCCGTTTTTTGGCCAAAAAACTAGAATTCCGCGCGATTGCCATATTTTCGTGTCTTATAGCCCATGCCTTCCAAGTGAACCCGGGAACTCCGGACCCCTATCGCCTAAAATTTTTCCGGACTATCAAATACGACCTAAGGAACCATAATCACCGCCCAACCATGATCGTTCCTCATTTTTTGTGTTTTTCGGCCAAACTACTAGAATTCCGCGCGATTCCCATATTTTTGTGTGTTATAGCCCACGCCTTCCGAGTGGTCCCGGGACCTCCGGACCCCCATCTCCTAATATTTTTCCGGACAATCAAATAAGACCAAAGGAACCATAGTCACCGCCCTGCCAAGATCTTTCCATATTTTTTGCATGTTACTGAAAAAGACCTAGAATTTCGCCTGATTCCCATATTTTCGTGTGCTATACCCACGCATTCCGAGTGGTCCCAAGAGCCGCGGACCATGATCGCCTAAAATTTTTTCGGGAAATCAAATACGACCTAAGGAACCATAGTATCCGCCCCACCATGATCGTTCCTTATTTTTTGCGTTTTTCGGCCAAACAACTAGAATTCCGCGCGATTTCCTTATTTTTTTGTGTTATAGCCCACACCTTCCGAGTGGTCCCGGGACTTCCGAACCCCTATCGCCTAAAATTTTTCCGGACTATCAAATACGACCTAAGGAACCATAGCATCCGCCCCGCCATGATCGTTCTTCATTTTTTGCGTTTCTCGGCCAAACAACTAGAATTCCGCGCGATCCCATATTTTTGTGTGTTATATAGCCCACGCCTTCCGAGTGGTCCCGGGTCTCCGGACCCTTATCGCCTAAAATTTTTCCGGACTATCAAATAAGACCTAAGGAACCATAGTCACCACCCATCCATGATCGTTCCTAGTATTTTCCGTTTTTCGGCCAAAAAACTAGAATTCCGCGCGATTCCCATATTTTTGTGTCCTATAGCCCACGCCTTCCAAGTGAACCCGGGAACTCCGGACCCCTATCGCCTAAAATTTTTCCGGACTAGAAAATACGACCTAAGGAACCATAGTCACCGCCCAGCCATGATCATTCCTCATTTGTTGCATTTTTCGGCCAAAAAACTAGAATTCCGCCCGATTACAATATTTTTGTGTGCTATTGCCGACCCTTCCAAGTGGTTCCGGGACCCCCGGACCCCGATCGCCTAAAATTTTTTCGGGCTGTCAAATACGACCTAAGGAACCATAGTAACAGCCCCGCCATTATCGTTTCTCATTTTTTGCATTTTTCGGCCAAAAAACTAGAATTACGCCTGATTCCCATATTTTCGTGCGCTATACCCACACCTTCCAAGTGGTCTGGGGAGCCGCGGACCCCGATCGCCCAAAAATTTTCTGGACTATCAAATACGACCTAAGGTACCATAGTCACCGCCCCACCATGATCGTTCCAAATGCTTTTTATTTTTCGGCCAAAAAACTAGAATTCCGCTCGATTACCATATTTTTGTGTGCTATTGCCCACGCCTTCCGAGTGGGCCGGGCCACCGGACTCGGATAGCCAAAAGAATTTTCGTACCATCAATTAGGACCTAAGGAACCATAGTAACCGCCTCGCCATGATCGTTCCTCATTTTTTTCATTTTTTGGCCAAAAAACTAGAATTCCACCCGATTCCCATATTTTTGTGTGCTATCGCCCACGCCTTCCGAGTGGGTCGGGTCCCCCGGAGACGGATCGCCTAAAAATTTTCCGGACTATCAAATACGACCTAAGGAACCATAGTCACCGCCCGCCATGATCGTTCCTAGTCTTTTGTGTTATTCAGCCAAAAAACTAGAATTCCGCGCAATTCCCATATTTTTGTGTGTTATAGCCCACGCCTTCCAAGGGGTCCCGGGACCTCCTGACCCCTATCGCCTAAAATTTTTCCGGACTATAAAATACGACCTAAGGAACCATAGTATCCGCCCCGCCATGATCGTTCCTCATTTTTTGCGTTTTTCGGCCAAACAACTAGAATTCCGCGCGATTCCCATATTTTTGTGTGTTATAGCCCACGCCTTCCGAGTGGTCCCGGGACCTCCTAACCCCTATCGCCTAAAATTTTTCCGGACTATCAAATACGACCTAAGGAACCATAGTATCCGCCCCGCCATGATCGTTCCTCATTTTTTGCGTTTTTCGGCCAAACAACTAGAATTCCGTGCGATTCCCTCATTTTTGTGTGTTATAGCCCACGCCTTCCGAGTGGTCCCGGGACCTCCGGACCTCTATCGCCTAATATTTTTCCGGACTATCAAATAAGACCAAAGGAACCACAGTCACCGCCCAACCATGATCATTCCTCATTTATTGCGTTTTCGGCCAAAAAACTAGAATTCCGCCCGATTACAATATTTTTGTGTGCTATTGCCTACCCTTCCAAGTGGTTCCGGGACCCCCCGGACCCCGATCGCCTAAAATTTTTCCGGGCCGTCAAATACGACCTAAGGAACTATAGTAACCGCCCTACCATCATCGTTTCTCATTTTTTGCATTTTTCTGCCAAAAAACTAGAATTACGCCCGATTCTCATATTTTCGTGTGCTATACCCACTCCTTCCAAGTGGTCCGGGGAGACGCGGACCCCGATCGCCTAAAAATTTTCCGGGCCATCAAATACGACCAAAGGAACCATAGTAACCACCCCGCCATGATCGTTCCTCATTTTTTGCATTTTTCGGCCAAACAACTAGAATTCCGCACGATTCCCATATTTTTGTGTGTTATAGCCCACGCCTTCCGAGTGGTCCCGGGACCACCTGACCCCTATCGCCTAATATTTTTCCGGACTATCAAATACGACCAAAGGAACCATAGTCACCGCCCAGCCATGATCATTCCTCATTTGTTGAGTTTTTCGGCCAAAAAACTAGAATTCCGCCCGATTACAATATTTTTGTGTGCTATTGCCCACCCTTCCAAGTGGTTCCGGGACCCCCGGACCCCGATCACCTAAAATTTTCCAGGGCCCTCAAATACGACCTAAGGAACCATAGTAACCGCCCCGCCATCATCGTTTCTCATTTTTTGCGTATTCGGCCAAAAAACTAGAATTACGCCAGATTCCCATATTTTCGTGTGCTATACCCACGCCTTCCAAGTGGTCCGGGGAGCCACGGACCCCGATCGCCTAAAAATTTTTTGGACTATCAAATACGACCTAAGGTACCATAGTCACCGCCCCACCATAATCGTTCCAAATGCTTTTCATTTTTCGGCCAAAAAACTAGAACTTCGCGCGATTTGCATATTTTAGTGTGCTATAGCTTACGCCTTCCGAGTGGTCCCGGGAGCCGTGGACCCCGATCGCCTAAAATTATCCGGGCCATAAAATACAACCTAAGGAACCATAGTCACCGTCCCGCCATGATCGTTCCTCATTTATTGCTTTTTTCGGCCAATAAACTAGAATTTCGCTCGATTATCATATTTTTGTGTGCTATTGCCCACGCCTTCCGAGTGGGCCGGGCCGTCGGACTCGGATTGCCAAAAGAATTTTCGGACCATCAATTAGAAACTAAGGAACCATAGTCACCGCCTCGCCATGATCGTTCATCATTGTTTGCATTTTTTAGCCAAACAATTAGAATTCCGCCCGATTCCCATTTTTTTGTGTGCTATCGCCCACGCCTTTCGAGTGGGTCGGGCCCCCCGGAGCCGGATCGCCTAAAAATTTTTCGGACTATCAAATACGACCTAAGGAACCATAGTCACCGCCCCGCCATGATCGTTCCTAGTCTTTTGCGTTATTCAGCCAAAAAACTAGAATTCCGCGCGATTCCCATATTTTTGTGTGTTATAGCCCACGCCTTCCGAGTGGTCCCGGGACCTCCTGACCCCTATCGCCTAAAATTTTTCCGGACTATCAAATACGACCTAAGGAACCATATTATCCGCCACGCCATGATCGTTCCTCATTTTTTGCGTTTTTCGGCCAAACAACTAGAATTCTGCGCGATTCCCATATTTTTGTGTGTTATAAACCACGCCTTCCGAGTGGTCCCGGGACCTCCAGACCCCTATCGCCTAATATTTTTCTGGACTATCAAATAAGACCAAAGGAACCATAGTCACCGCCCAGCCATGATCATTCCTCATTTGTTGCGTTTTTCGGCCAAAAAAGTAGAATTCCGCCCGATGACAATATTTTTGTGTGCTATTCCCCACCCTTCCAAGTGGTTCCGGGACCCCCAGACCCCGATCGCCTAAAATTTTTCTGGGCCATCAAATACGACCTAAGGAACCATAGTAACCGCCCCGCCATCATCGTTTCTCATTTTTTGCATTTTTCGGCCAAAAAACTAGAATTACGCCCGATTCCCATATTTTCATGTGCTATACCCACGCCTTCCAAGTGGTCCGGGGTGCCGCGGACCCCGATCGCCTAAAATTTTTCCGGACTATCAAATACGACCTAAGGTACCATAGTCACCGCCCCACCATGATCGTTCCAAATGATTTGCATTTTTCGGCGGAAAAACTAGAACTTCGCGCGATTTGCATATTTTCGTGTGCTATAGCTTACGCCTTCCGAGTGGTCCCGGGAGCCGTGGACCCCGATCGCCTAAAATTTTCCGGGCCATCAAATACGACCTAAGGAACCATAGTCATCGTCCCGCCATGATCGTTCCTCATTTATTGCGTTTTTCGGCCAAAAAACTAGAATTCCGCAAGATTACAATATTTTTGTGTGCTATTGCCCACGCCTTCCGAGTGGGCCGGGCCGCCGGACTCGGATCGCCTAAAATATTTTCGGGCCATCAATAAGGACCTAAGGAACCACAGTCACCGCCTCGCCATGATCGTTCCTCATTTTTTGCATTTTTTGGCCAAACAACTAGAATTCCGCCCGATTCCCATATTTTTGTGTGCTATTGCCCACGCCTTCCAAGTGGTCCGGGGAGACGCGGACCCCGATCGCCTAAAAATTTTCCGGGCCATCAAATACGACCTAAGGAACCATAGTAACCACCCCGCCATGATCGTTCCTCATTTTTTGCATTTTTCGGCCAAACAACTAGAATTCCGCACGATTCCCATATTTTTGTGTGTTATAGCCCACGCCTTCCGAGTGGGTCGGGCCCCCCGGAGCCGGATCGCCAAAAAATTTTCCGGGCCATCAAATACGACCTAAGGAACCATAGTAACCACCCCGCTATGATCATTCCTCTTTTTTTTGCATTTTTCAGCCAAACAACTAGAATTCCGCGCGATTTCCATATTTTCGTGTGCTTTAGCCCATGCCTTCCAAGGGGTCCCGGGACCTCCTGACCCCTATCGCCTAAAATTTTTCCGGACTATAAAATACGACCTAAGGAACCATAGTATCCTCCCCGCCATGATCGTTCCTCATTTTTTGCATTTTTCGGCCAAACAACTAGAATTCCGCGCGATTCCCATATTTTTGTGTGTTATAGCCCACGCCTTCCGAGTGGTCCCTGGACCTCCTAACCCCTATCGCCTAAAATTTTTCCTGACTATCAAATACGACCTAAGGAACCATAGTATCCGCCCCGCCATGATCGTTCCTCATGTTTTGCGTTTTTCGGCCAAACAACTAGAATTCCCTGCGATTCCCATATTTTTGTGTGTTATAACCCACGCCTTCCGATTGGTCCCGGGACCTCCGGACCCCTATCGCCTAATATTTTTCCGGACTATCAAATAATACCAAAGGAACCATAGTCACCGCCCAGCCATGATCATTCCTCATTTATTGCGTTTTTCCGCCAAAAAACTAGAATTCCGCCCGATTCCCATATTTTTGTGTGCTATTGCCCACGCCTTCCAAGTGGTCCGGGGAGATGCGGACCCCGATCGCCTAAAAATTTTCCGGGCCATCAAATACGACCTAAGGAACCATAGTAACCACCCCGCCATGATCGCTCCTCATTTTTTTGCATTTTTCGGCCAAACAACTAGAATTCCGCACGATTCCCATATTTTTGTGTGTTATAGCCCACGCCTTCCGAGTGGTCCCGGGACCTCCTGGCCCCTATCGCCTAATATTTTTCCGGACTATCAAATAAGACCAAAGGAACCATAGTCACCTCCCAGCCATGATCATTCCTCATTTGTTGACTTTTTCGGCCAAAAAACTAGAATTCCGCCCGATTACAATATTTTTGTGTGCTATTGCCCACCCTGCCAAGTGGTTCCGGGACCCCCGCACCCCGATCGCCTAAAATTTTTCAGGGCCGTCAAATACGACCTAAGGAACCATAGTACCCACCCCGCCATCATCGTTTCTCATTTTTTGCATTTTTTGGCCAAAAAACTAGAATTACGCCAGATTCCCATATTTTCGTGTGCTATACCCACGCCTTCCAAGTGGTCCGGGGAGCCACGGACCCCGATCGCCTAAAAATTTTCTGGACTATCAAATACGACCTAAGGTACCATAGTCACCGCCCCACCATGATCGTTCCAAATGCTTTTCATTTTTCGGCCAAAAAACTAAAACTTCGCGCGATTTGCATATTTTAGTGTGCTATAGCTTACTCCTTCCGAGTGGTCCCGGGAGCCGTGGACCCCGATCGCCTAAAATTTTCCGGGCCATCAAATACGACCTAAAGAACCATAGTCACCGCCCCGCCATGATCGTTCCTCATTTATTGCTTTTTTCGGCCAAAAAACTAAAATTTCGCTCGATTACCATATTTTTGTGTGCTATTGCCCACGCCTTCCGAGTGGGCTGGGCCGCCGGACTCGGATTGCCAAAAGAATTTTCGGACCATCAATTAGGAACTAAGGAACCTTAGTCACCGCCTTGCCATGATCGTTCATCATTTTTTGCATTTTTTGGCCAAACAATTAGAATTCCGCCCGATTCCCATTTTTTGTGTGCTATCGCCCACGCCTTCCGAGTGGGTCGGGCCCCCAGATCCAGATCGCCTAAAAATTTTCCGGACTATCAAATACGACCTAAGGAACCATAGTCACCGCCCCGCCATGATCGTTCCTAGTCTTTTGCGTTATTCAGCCAAAAAACTAGAATTCCGCGCGATTCCCATATTTTTGTGTGTTATAGCCCACGCCTTCCGAGTGGTCCCGGGACCTCCTGACCCCTATCGCCTAAAATTTTTCCGGACTATCAAATACGACCTAAGGAACCATATTATCCGCCACGCCATGATCGTTCCTCATTTTTTGCGTTTTTCGGCCAAACAACTAGAATTCTGCGCGATTCCCATATTTTTGTGTGTTATAGACCACGCCTTCCGAGTGGTCCCGGGACCTCCGGACCCCTATCGCCTAATATTTTTCCGGACTATCAAATAAGACCAAAGGAACCATAGTCACCGCCCAGCCACGATCATTCCTCATTTGTTGCGTTTTTCGGCCAAAAAAGTAGAATTCCGCCCGATTACAATATTTTTGTGTGCTATTGCCCATCCTTCCAAGTGGTTCCGGGACCCCCGGACCCCGATCGCCTAAAATTTTTTCGGGCCATCAAATATGACCTAAGGAACCATAGTAACCGCCCCGCCATCATCGTTTCTCATTTTTTGCATTTTTCGGCCAAAAACCTAGAATTACGCCCGATTCCCATATTTTCATGTGCTATACCCACGCCTTCCAAGTGGTCCGGGGTGCCGCGGACCCCGATCGCCTAAAATTTTTCCGGACTATCAAATATGACCTAAGGTACCATAGTCACTGCCCCACCATGATCGTTCCAAATGATTTGCATTTTTCGGCCAAAAAACTAGAACTCCGCGCGATTTGCATATTTTCGTGTGCTATAGCTTACGCCTTCCGAGTGGTCCCGGGAGCCGTGGAGCCCGATCGCCTAAAATTTTCCGGGCCATCAAATACGACCTAAGGAACCATATTCACCGCCCCGCCATGATCGTTCCTCATTTATTGCATTTTTCGGCCAAAAAACTAGAATTCCGCTAGATTACCATATTTTTGTGTGCTATTGCCCACGCCTTCCGAGTGGGCCGGGCCGCCGAACTCGGATCGCCTAAAATATTTTCGGGCCATCAATAAGGACCTAAGGAACCACAGTCACCGCCTCGCCATGATCGTTCCTCATTTTTTGCATTTTTTGGCCAAACAACTAGAATTCCGCCCGATTCCCATATTTTTGTGTGCTATTGCCCACGCCTTCCAAGTGGTCCGGGGAGACGCGGACCCCGATCGCCTAAAAATTTTCCGGGCCATCAAATACGACCTAAGGAACCATAGTAACCACCCCGCCATGATCGTTCCTCATTGTTTGCATTTTTCGGCCAAACAACTAGAATTCCGCACGATTCCCATATTTTTGTGTGTTATAGCCCACGCCTTCCGAGTGGGTCGGGCCCCCCAGAGCCGGATCGCCTAAAAATTTTCCGGGCCATCAAATACGACCTAAGGAACCATAGTAACCACCCCGCTATGATCGTTCCTCATTTTTTGCGTTTTTCAGCCAAACAACTAGAATTCCGCGCGATTTCCATATTTTCGTGTGCTTTAGCCCATGCCTTCCAAGGGGTCCCGGGACCTCCTGACCCCTATCGCCTAAAATTTTTCCGGACTATAAAATACGACCTAAGGAACCATAGTATCCTCCCCGCCATGATCGTTCCTCATTTTTTGCGTTTTTCGGCCAAACAACTAGAATTCCGCGCGATTCCCATATTTTTGTGTGTTATAACCCACGCCTTGCGAGTGGTCCCGGGACCTCCTAACCCCTATCGCTTAAAATTTTTCCTGACTATCAAATACGACCTAAGGAACCATAGTATCCGCCCCGCCATGATCGTTCCTCATTTTTTGCATTTTTCGGCCAAACAACTAGAATTCCGTGCGATTCCCATATTTTTGTGTGTTATAACCCACGCCTTCCGAGTGGTCCCGGGACCTCCGGACCCCTATCGCCTAATATTTTTTCGGACTATCAAATAAGACCAAAGGAACCATAGTCACCGCCCAGCCATGATCATTCCTCATTTATTGCGTTTTTCGGCCAAAAAACTAGAATTCCGCCCGATTCCCATATTTTTGTGTGCTATTGCCCACGCCTTCCAAGTGGTCTGGGGAGACGCGGATCCCGATCGCCTAAAAATTTTCCGGGCCATCAAATACGACCTAAGGAACCATAGTAACCACCCCGCCATGATCGTTCCTCATTTTTTGCATTTTTCGGCCAAACAACTAGAATTCCGCCCGATTCCCATATTTTTGTGTGTTATAGCCCACGGCTTCCGAGTGGTCCCGGGACCTCCGGACCCCTATCGCCTAATATTTTTCCGGACTATCAAATAAGACCAAAGGAACCATAGTCACCGCCCAGCCATGATCATTCCTCATTTGTTGAGTTTTTCGGCCAAAAAACTAGAATTACGCCCGATTCCCATATTTTCGTGTGCTATACCCACGCCTTCCAAGTGGTCCGGGGAGCCGCGGACCCCGATCGCCTAAAAATTTTCTGGACTATCAAATACGACCTAAGGTACCATAGTCACCGCCCCACCATGATCGTTCCAAATGCTTTGCATTTTTCGGCCAAAAAACTAGAACTCCGCTCGATTTGCATATTTTCGTGTGCTATAGCTTACGCCTTCCGAGTGGTCCCGGGAGCCGTGGACCCCGATCGCCTAAAATTTTTCGGGCCATCAAATACGACCTAAGGAACCATAGTCACCGCCCTGCCATGATCGTTTGTCATTTATTGCGTTTTTCGGCAAAAGAAAATTGAATTCCGCTAGATTACCATATTTTTGTGTGCTATTGCCCACGCCTTCCGAGTGGGCCGGGCCGCCGGACTCGGATCGCCTAAAAAAATTTTGGGCCATCAATTAGGACCTAAGGAACCATAGTCACCTCCTCGCCATGAGTGTTCCTCATTTTTAGCATTTTTTGGCCAAAAAACTCGAATTCTGCCCGATTCCCATATTTTTGTGTGCTATCGCCCACGGCTTCCGAGTGGGTCGGGCCCCCGGAGCCGGATCGCCTAAAATGTTTCCGGACTATCAATTAGGACCTAAGGAACCATAGTCACCGCCCCGCCATGATCGTTCCTAGTCTTTTGCGTTTTTCAACCAAAAAACTAGAATTCCGCGCGATTTTCATATTTTCGTGTGCTTTAGCCCACGTCTTCCAAGGGATCCCGGGAGCCCCGAACCCCGATCGCCTAAAACTTTTTCGGGCCATCAAATACGACCTAAGGAACCATAGTATCCGCCCCGCCATGATCTTTCCTCATTTTTTTGCATTTTTCGGCCAAACAATTAGAATTCTGTGCGATTCCCATATTTTTGTGTGTTATAGCCCACGCCTTCCGAGTGGTCCCGGGACCTCCGGACCCCTATCGCCTAAAATTTTTCGGGACTATCAAATACGACCTAAGAAACCATAGTATCCGCCCCGCCATGATCGTTCCTCATTTTTTGCATTTTTCGGCCAAACAACTAGAATTTCGCGCGATTCCCATATTTTTGTGTGTTATAGCCCACGCCTTCCGAGTGGTCCCGGGACCTCCGGACCCCTATCGCTTAATATTTTTCCGGACTATCAAATATGACCAAAGGAACCATAGTCACCGCCCAGCCATGATCATTCCTCATTTGTTGCGTTTTTCGGCCAAACAACTAGAATTCCGCCCGATTTCCATATTTTTGTGTGCTGTTGCCCACCCTTCCAAGTGGTTCCCGGACCCCCGGACCCCGATCGCCTAAAATTTTTCCGGGCCGTCAAATACGACCTAAGGAACCATAGTAACCGCCCCGCCATCATCGTTTCTCATTTTTTGCATTTTTCGGCCAAAAAACTAGAATTTCGCGCGATTCCCATATTTTTGTGTGTTATCGCCCACGCCTTCCAAGTGGTCCCGGGACCTCCGGACCCCTATCGCCTAATATTTTTCCGGACTATCAAATAAGACCAAAGGAACCATAGTCACTGCCCAGCCATGATCATTCCTCATTTGTTGCGTTTTTCGGCCAAAAAACTAGAATTTCGCCCGATTACAATATTTTTGTGTGCTATTGCCCACCCTTCCAAGTGGTTCCGGGACCCCCGGACCCCGATCGCCTAAAATTTTTCCGGGCCGTCAAATACGACATAAGGAAGCATAGTAACCGCCCCGCCATCATTGTTTCTCATTTTTTGCATTTTTCGGCCAAAAAACTAGAATTACGCCCGATTCCCTTATTTTCGTGTGTTATACCCACGCCTTCCAAGTGATCCGGGGAGCCGCGGACCCCGATCGCCTAAAATTTTTCCGGACTATCAAATACGACCTAAGGTACCATAGTCCCCGCCCCACCATGATCGTTCCAAATGCTTTACTTTTTTCGGCCAAAAATCTAGAACTCCGCGCGATTTGCATATTTTCGTGTGCTATAGCTTTCGCCTTCCGAGTGGTCCCGGGAGCCGTGGACCCCGATCGCCTAAAATTTTCCGGGCTGTCAAATACAACCTAAGGAACCATAGTCACCGCCCCGCCATGATCGTTCCTCATTTATTGCGTTTTTCGGCCAAAAAACTAGAATTCCGCTAGATTATCATAATTTTATGTGCTATTGCCCACGCCTTCCGAGTGGGCCGGGCCGCCTGACTCGGATTGCCTAAAAAATTTTCGGGCCATCAATTATGACATAAGGAACCATAGTCACCGCTTCGCCATGATCGTTCCTCATTGTTTGCATTTTTTGGCCAGAAAACTAGAATTCCGCCCGATTCCCATGTTTTTGTGTGCTATCGCCCTCGCCTTCCGAGTGGGTCGGGCCCCCCGGAGCCGGATCGCCTAAAAATTTTCGGGACTATCAAATACGACCTAAGGAACCATAGTCATCGCCCCGCCATGATCGTTCCTAGTCTTTTGCGTTTTTCAGCCAAAAAACTAGAATTCCGCGCGATTTCCATATTTTCGTGTGCTTTAGCCCACGCCTTCCAAGGGGTCCCGGGAACCCCGAACCCCGGTCGCCTAAAAATTTTCCGGGCCATCAAATACGACCTAAGGAACCATAGTAACCACCCCGCCATGATCGTTCCTCGTTTTTTGCGTTTTTCGGCCAAACAACTAGAATTTCGCGCGATCCCATATTTTTGTGTGTTATATAGCCCACGCCTTCCGAGTGGTCCCGGGTCTCCGGACCCCTATCGCCTAAAATTTTTCCGGACTATCAAATAAGACCTAAGGAACCATAGTCACCGCCCAGCCATGATCGTTTCTCATTTTTTGCATTTTTCGGCCAAAAAACTAGAATTACGCCCGATTCCCATATTTTCGTGTGCTATACCCACGCCTTCCAAGTGGTCCGGGGAGCCGCGGACCCCAATCGCCTAAAATTTTTCCGGACTATCAAATACGACCTAAGGTACCATAGTCACCTCCCCACCATGATCGTTCCAAATGCTTTGCATTTTTCGGCCAAAAAACTAGAACTCCGCGCGATTTGCATATTTTCGTGTGCATAGCTTACGCCTTCCGAGTGGTCCCGGGAGCCGTGGACCCCGATCGCCTAAAATTTTCCGGGCCATCAAATACGACCTAAGGAACCATAGTCACCGCCCCGCCATGATCGTTCCTCATTTATTGCATTTTTTGGCCAAAAAACTAGAATTCCGCTCGATTACCATATTTTTGTGTGTTATATAGCCCACGCCTTCCGAGTGGTCCCGGGACCTCCAGACCCCTATCGCCTAAAATTTTTCCGGACTATCAAATACAACCTAAGGAACCATAGTATCCGCCCCGCCATGATCGTTCCTCATTTTTTGCATTTTTCGGCACAACTAGAATTCCGCGCGATTCCCATATTTTTGTGTGTTATAGCCCACGCCTTCCGAGTGGTCCCGGGACCTCCGGACCCCTATCGCCTAAACTTTTTCCGGACTATCAAATACGACCTAAGGAACCATAGTATCCGCCCCGCCATGATCGTTCCTCATTTTTTGCGTTTTTCGGCCAAACAACTAGAATTCCGCGCGATCCCATATTTTTGTGTGTTATAGCCCACGCCTTCCGAGTTGTCCCGGGTCTCCGGACCCCTATCGCCTAAAATTTTTCCGGACTATCAAATAAGACCTAAGGAACCATAGTCACCACCCAGCCATGATCGTTCCTAGTTTTTTTCATTTTTCGGCCAAAAAACTAGAATTCCACGCGATTCCCATATTTTCGTGTCCTATAGCCCACACCTTCAGAGTGGTCCCGGGACCTCCGTACCCCTATCGCCTAATATTTTTCCGGACTATCAAATAAGACCAAAGGAACCATAGTCACCGCCCAGCCATGATCATTCTTCATTTGTTGCGTTTTTCGGCCAAAAAACTAGAATTCCGCCCGATTACTATATTTTTGTGTGATATTTCCCACCCTTCCAAGTGGTTCCCGGACCCCCGGACCCCGATCGCCTAAAATTTTTCCGGGCCGTCAAATACGACCTAAGGAACCATAGTAACCGCCCCGCCATCATCGTTTCTCATTTTTTGCATTTTTCGGCCAAAAAACTAGAATTTCGCGCGATTCCCATATTTTTGTGTGTTATCGCCCACGCCTTCCAAGTGGTCCCGGGACCTCCGGACCCCTATCGCCTAATATTTTTCCGGACTATCAAATAAGACCAAAGGAACCATAGTCACCGCCCAGCCATGATCATTCCTCATTTGTTGCGTTTTTCGGCCAAAAAACTAGAATTTCGCCCGATTACAATATTTTTGTGTGCTATTGCCCACCCTTCCAAGTGGTTCCGGGACCCCCGGACCCCGATCGCCTAAAATTTTTCCGGGCCGTCAAATACGACATAAGGAAGCATAGTAACCGCCCCGCCATCATCGTTTCTCATTTTTTGCATTTTTCGGCCAAAAAACTAGAATTATGCCCGATTCCCTTATTTTCTTGTGTTATACCCACGCCTTCCAAGTGATCCGGGGAGCCGCGGACCCCGATCGCCTAAAATTTTTCCGGACTATCAAATACGACCTAAGGTACCATAGTCACCGCCCCACCATGATCGTTCCAAATGCTTTGCATTTTTCGGCCAAAAATCTAGAACTCCGCGCGATTTGCATATTTTCGTGTGCTATAGCTTTCGCCTTCCGAGTGGTCCCGGGAGCCGTGGACCCCGATCGCCTAAAATTTTCCGAGCCGTCAAATATGACCTAAGGAACCATAGTCACCGCCCCGCCATGAACGTTCCTCATTTATTGCATTTTTCGGCCAAAAAACTAGAATTCCGCTAGATTATCATATTTTTGTGTGCTATTGCCCACGCCTTCCGAGTGGGCCGGGCCGCCTGACTCGGATCGCCTAAAAAATTTTCGGGCCATCAATTATGACATAAGGAACCATAGTCACCGCTTCTCCATAATCGTTCCTCATTTTTTGCATTTTTTGGCCATAAAACTAGAATTCCGCCTGATTCCCATATTTTTGTGTGCTATCGCCCACGCCTTCCGAGTGGGTCGGGCCCCCCGGAGCCGGATCGCTTAAAAATTTTCCGGACTATCAAATACGACCTAAGGAACCATAGTCATCGCCCCGCCATGATCGTTCCGAGTCTTTTGCGTTTTTCAGCCAAAAAACTAGAATTCCGCGCGATTTCCATATTTTCGTGTACTTTAGCCCACGCCTTCCAAGGGGTCCCGGGAACCCCGAACCCCGATCGCCTAAAAATTTTTCGGGCCATCAAATACGACCTAAGGAACCATAGTAACCACCCCGCCATGATCGTTCCTCATTTTTTGCGTTTTTCGGCCAAACAACTGGAATTTCGCGCGATCCCATATTTTTGTGTGTTATATAGCCCACGCCTTCCGAGTGGTCCCGGGTCTCCGGACCCCTATCGCCTAAAATTTTTCCGGACTATCAAATAAGACCTAAGGAACCATAGTCACCGCCCAGCCATGATCGTTTCTCATTTTTTGCATTTTTCGGGCCAAAAAACTAGAATTACGCCCGATTCCCATATTTTCGTGTGCTATACCCACGCCTTCCAAGTGGTCCGGGGAGCCGCGGACCCCAATCGCCTAAAATTTTTCCGGACTATCAAATACGACCTAAGGTACCATAGTCACCTCCCCACCATGATCGTTCCAAATGCTTTGCATTTTTCGGCCAAAAAACTAGAACTCCGCGCGATTTGCATATTTTCGTGTGCATAGCTTACGCCTTCCGAGTGGTCCCGGGAGCCGTGGACCCCGATCGCCTAAAATTTTCCGGGCCATCAAATACGACCTAAGGAACCATAGTCACCGCCCCGCCATGATCGTTCCTCATTTATTGCGTTTTTTGGCCAAAAAACTAGAATTCCGCTTGATTACCATATTTTTGTGTGTTATATAGCCCACGCCTTCCGAGTGGTCCCGGGACCTCCGGACCCCTATCGCCTAAAATTTTTCCGGACTATCAAATACGACCTAAGGAACCATAGTATCCGCCCCGCCATGATCGTTCCTCATTTTTTGCATTTTTCGGCACAACTAGAATTCCGCGCGATTCCCATATTTTTGTGTGTTATAGCCCACGCCTTCCGAGTGGTCCCGGGACCTCCGGACCCCTATCGCCTAAACTTTTTCCGGACTATCAAATACGACCTAAGGAACCATAGTATCCGCCCCGCCATGATCGTTCCTCATTTTTTGCGTTTTTCGGCCAAACAACTAGAATTCCGCGCGATCCCATATTTTTGTGTGTTATAGCCCACGCCTTCCGAGTGGTCCCGGGTCTCCGGACCCCTATCGCCTATAATTTTTTCGGACTATCAAATAAGACCTAAGGAACCATAGTCACCACCCAGCCATGATCGTTCTTAGTTTTTTTCATTTTTCGGCCAAAAAACTAGAATTCCACGCGATTCCCATATTTTCGTGTCCTATAGCCCACACCTTCCGAGTGGTCCCGGGACCTCCGTACCCCTATCGCCTAATATTTTTCCGGACTATCAAATAAGACCAAAGGAACCATAGTGACCGCCCAGCCATGATCATTCTTCATTTGTTGCGTTTTTCGGCCAAAAAACTAGAATTCCGCCCGATTACATTATTTTTGTGTGATATTTCCCACCCTTCCAAGTGGTTCCAGGACCCCCGGACCCCGATCGCCTAAAATTTTTCCGGGCCGTCAAATATGACCTAAGGAACCATAGTAACCGCCCTGCCATTATCGTTTCTCATTTTTTGCATTTTTCGGCCAAAAAACTAGAATTTTGCCCGATTCCCATATTTTCGTGTGCTATACCCACGCTTTCCAAGTGGTCCGGGGAGCCGCAGACCTCGATCGCCTAAAATGTTTTTGGACTATCATATACGACCTAAGGTACCATAGTCACCGCCCCACCATGATCATTCCAAATGCTTTGCATTTTTCGGCCAAAAAACTAGAACTCCGCGCGATTTGCATATTTTCGTGTGCTATAGCTTACGCCTTCCGAGTGGTCCCGGGAGCCGTGGACCCCGATCGCCTAAAATTTTTCGGGCCATCAAATACGACCTAAGGAACCATAGTCACCGCCCCGCCATGATCGTTCCTCATTTATTGCGTTTTTCGGCCAAAAAACTAGAATTCCGCTCGATTACCATATTTTTGTGTGCTATTGCCCACGCCTTCCGAGTGGGCCGGGCCGCCGGACTCGGATCGCCTAAAAAATTTTCGGGCCATCAATTAGGACCTAAGGAACCATAGTCACCGCCTCGCCATGATCGTTCCTCATTTTTTGCATTTTTTGGCCAAAAAACTAGAATTCCGCCCGATTCCCATATTTTTGTGTGCTATCGCCCACGCCTTCCGAGTGGGTCGGGCCCCCCGGAGCCGGATCGCCTAAAAATTTTCTGGACTATCAAATACGACCTAAGGAACCATAGTCACTGCCCCGCCATGATCGTTCCTAGTCTTTTGCGTTTTTCAGCCAAAAAACTAGAATTCCGCGCGATTTCCATATTTTCGTGTGCTTTAGCCCACGCCTTCCAAGGGGTCCCGGGAACCCCGAACCCCGATCGCCTAAAAATTTTCCGGGCCATCAAATATGACATAAGGAAGCATAGTAACCACCCCGCCATGATCGTTCCTCATTTTTTGCGTTTTTCGGCCAAACAACTAGAATTTCGCGCGATCCCATATTTTTTTGTGTTATAGCCCACGCCTTCCGAGTGGTCCCGGGACCTCCTGAACCCTATCGCCTAAAATTTTTCCGGACTATCAAATAAGACCTAAGGAACCATAGTCACCGCCCAGCCATGATCGTTCCTCATTTTTTGCGTTTTTCGGCCAAATAACTAGAATTCCGTGCGATTCCCATATTTTTGTGTGTTATAGCCCACGCCTTCCGAGTGGTCCCGGGTCTCAGGACCCCTATCGCCTAATATTTTTCCGGACTATCAAATACGACCTAAGGTACCATAGTCACCGCCCAACCATGATCGTTCCAAATGCTTTGTATTTGTTTGCCAAAAAACTAGAACTCCGCGCGATTTGCATATTTTCGTGTGCTATAGCTTACGCCTTCCGAGTGGTCCCTGGAGCCGTGGACCCCGATCGCCTAAAATTTTCCGGGCCATCAAATACGACCTAAGGAACCATAGTCACCGCCATGCCATGATCGTTCCTTATTTATTGCGTTTTTCGGCCAAAAAACTAGAATTCCGCTCGATTACCATATTTTTGTGTGGGCCCACGCCTTCCGAATGGGCCAGGCCGCCGGATTCGGATCGCCTAAAAACTTTTCGGGCCATCAATTATGACCTAAGGAACCATAGTCACCGCCTCGCCATGATCGTTCCTCATTTTTTGCATTTTTTGGCCAAAAAACTAGAATTCCGCCCTATTCCCATATTTTTGTGTGCTATCGCCCACGCCTTCCGAGTGGGTCGGGCCCCCCGGAGCCGAATCGCCTAAAAATTTTCCGGACTATCAAATACGACCTAAGGAACCATAGTCACCGCCCCGCCATGATCGTTCCTAGTCTTTTGCGTTTTTCAGCCAAAAAACTAGAATTCCGCGCGATTTCCATATTTTCGGGTGCTTTAGCCCACGCCTTCCAAGGGGTCCCGGGAACCCCGAACCCCGATCGCCTAAAAATTTTCCGGGCCATCAAATACGATCTAAGGAACCATAGTAACCACCCCGCCATGATCGTTCCTCATTTTTGCGTTTTTCGGCCAAACAACTAGAATTCCGCGCGATTCCCATATTTTTGTGTGTTATAGCCCACGCCTTCCGAGTGGTCCCGGGACCTCCGGACCCCTATCGCCTAAAATTTTTCCGGACTATCAAATATGACCTAAGGAACCATAGTATCCGCCCCGCCATGATCGTTCCTCATTTTTTGCGTTTTTCGGCCAAACAACTAGAATTTTGCGCGATCCCATATTTTTTTGTGTTATAGCCCACGCCTTCCGAGTGGTCCTGGGTCTACGGACCCCTATCGCCTAAAATTTTTCCGGACTATCAAATAAGACCTAAGGAACCATAGTCACCGCCCAGCCATGATAGTTTCTGATTTTTTGCATTTTTCGGCCAAAAAACTAGAATTACGCCTGATTCCCATATTTTCGTGTGCTATACCCACGCCTTCCAAGTGGTCCGGGGAGCCGCGGACCCCGATCGCCTATAAATTTTCCGGACTATAAAATACGACCTAAGGTACCATAGTCACCGCCCCACCATGATCGTTCCAAATGCTTTGCATTCTTCGGCCAAAAAACTAGAACTCCACGCGATTTGCATATTTTTGTGTGCTATAGCTTGCGCCTTCCGAGTGGGCCGGGCCGCCGAACTCGGATCGCCTAAAAATTTTCGGGCCATCAATTAGGACCTAAGGAACCATAGTCACCACCTTGCCATGATCGTTCCTTATTTTTTGCATTTTTTATCCAAAAAACTAGAATTCCGCCCGATTCCCATCTTTTTGTGTACTATCGCCCATGCCTTCCGAGTGGGTCGGGCCCCCCGGAGCCGGATCGCCTAAAAATTTTCCGGACTATCAAAGACGACCTAAGGAACCATAGTCACCGCCCCGCCATGATCGTTCCTAGTCTTTTGTGTTATTCAGCCAAAAAACTAGAATTTCGAGCGATTTCCATATTTTCGTGAAAGCCCACGCCTTCCAAGGGGTCCTGGGAACCCCGAACCCCGATCGCCTAAAATTTTTCTGGGCCATCAAATACGATCTAAGGAACCATAGTAACCACCCCGCCATGATCGTTCCTCATTTTTGCGTTTTTCGGCCAAACAACTAGAATTCCGCGCGATTCCTATATTTTTGTGTGTTATAGCCCACGCCTTCCGAGTGGTCCCGGGACCTACGGACCCCTATCGCCAAATATATTTCCGGACTATCAAATAAGACCAAAGGAACCATAGTCACCGCCCTGCCAAGATCTTTCCACATTTTTTGCATGTTACTGAAAAAGACCTAGAATTTCGCTCGATTACCATATTTTCGTGTGCTATAGCTTACGCCTTCCGAGTGGTCCCGGGAGCCGTGGACCCCGATCGCCTAAAATTTTCCGGGCCATTAAATACGACCTAAGGAACCATAGTCACCGCCCCGCCATGATCATTCCAAATGCTTTGCATGAAAAACGCAAAGCATGGCGGTGACTATGGTTCCTTAGGTCGTATTTAATAGTCCGAAAAATTTTTAGGCGATCCGGCTCCGGGGGCCCTGACCCACTCGGAAGGCGTGGGCGATAGCACACAAAAATATGGGAATCGGGCGAAATTCTAGTTTTTTGGCCAATAAATGCAAAAAATGAGGAACGATCATGGCGAGGCAGTGACTATGGCTCCTTAGGTCCTAATTGATGGCCCGGAAAAATTTTAGGCGATCCGAGTCCGGTGGCCCGGCCCACTCGGAAGGCGTGGGCAATAGCACACAAAAATATGGTAATCGAGCGAAATTCTAGTTTTTTGGCCGAAAAACACAATAAATGAGGAACGATCATGGCGGGGCGGTGAATATGGTTCCTTAGGTCGTATTTGATGGCCCGGAAAATTTTAGGCGATCGGGGTCCACGGCTCCCGGGACCACTCGGAAGGCGTAAGCTATAGCAAACTAAAATATGCAAATCGCGCGGAGTTCTAGTTTTTTGGCCGAAAAATGCAAAGCATTTGGAACGATCATGGTGGGGCAGTGACTATAGTACCTTAGGTCGTATTTGATAGTCCGGAAAAATTTTAGGCGATCTGGGTTCGCGGCTCCCCGGACCACTTGGAAAGCGCGGGTATAGCACACGAAAATATGGGAATCGGGCGTAATTCTAGTTTTTTTGCCGAAAAATGCAAAAAATGAGAAACGATGATGGCGGGGCGGTTACTATGTTTCCTTAGGTCGTATTTGATGGCCCGGAAAATTTTTAGGCGATCGGGGTCCGGGGGTCCCGAAACCACTTGCAAAAGTGGGCAATAGCACACAAAAATATTGTAATCCGGCGAAATTCTAGTTTTTTGGCCGAAAAATGCAACAAATGAGGAATGATCATGGCTGGGCGGTCACTATGGTTCCTTAGGTCATATTTGATAGTCCGAAAAAATTTTAGGCGATAGGGGTCCGGAGGTCCCGGGACCACTCGGAAGGTGTGGGCTATAACACACAAAAATGTGGGAATCGCGCGTAATTCTAGTTGTTTGGCCGAAAAACGCAAAAAATAAGGAACGATCATGGCAGGGCGGATACTATGGTTCCTTAGGTCGTATTTGATTGCCCGGAAAAATTTTAGGCGATCGGGGTCCGCGGCTCTTGGGACCACTCGGAATGCGTGGGTATAGCACACGAAAATATGGGAATCGGGCGAAATTCTAGGTCTTTTTCAGTAACATGCAAAAAATGTGGAAAGATCTTGGCAGGGCGGTGACTATGGTTCCTTTGGTCTTATTTGATAGTCCGGAAAAATCTTAGGCGATAGGGTTCCGGAGGTCCCGGGACCACTCGGAAGGCGTAGGCTATAACACACAAAAATATGGGAATCGCGCGGAATTCTAGTTGTTTGGCCGAAAAACGCAAACAATGAGGAACGATCATGGCGGGGCGGATACTATGGTTCCTTAGGTCGTATTTGATAGTCCGGAAAAATTTTAGGCGATAGGGGCTAGGAGGTCCCGGGACCAATCGGAAGGCGTGGACTATAACACACAAAAATATGGGATCGCGCGGAATTCTAGTTGTTTGGCCGAAAAATGCAAAAAATGAGGAACGATCATGGCGGGGCGGATACTATAGGTCGTATTTGATAGTCCGGAAAAATTTTAGGCGATAGGGGTCAGGAGGTCCCGGGACCACTCGGAAGGCGTGGGCTATAACACACAAAAATATGGGAATCGCGCGGAATTCTAGTTGTTTGGCCGAAAAACGCAAAAAATGAGGAACGATCATGGCGGGGTGGTTACTATGGTTCCTTAGGTCATATTTGATTTCCCGGAAAATTTTTAGGCGATCGGGGTTCGGGGTTCCCGGGACCCCTTGGAAGGCGTGGGCTAAAGCACACGAAAATATGGAAATCGCGTGGAATTATAGTTTTTTGGCTGAAACACGCAAAAGACTAGGAACGATCATGGCGAGGCGCTGAATATGGTTCCTTAGGTCCTAATTGATGGCCCGAAAATTTTTTAGGCGATCCGAGTCCGGCAGCCCGGCCCACTCGGAAGGCGTGGGCGCACACAAAAATATGGTAATCGAGCGAAATTCTAGTTTTTTGGCCGAAAAATGCAATAAATGAGGAACGATCATGGCGGGGCGGTGACTATGGTTCCTTAGGTCGTATTTGATGGCCCGGAAAATTTTAGGCGATCGGGGTCCACGGCTCCCGAGACCACTCGCAAGGCGTAAGCTATAGCACACTAAAATATGCAAATCGCGCGGAGTTCTAGTTTTTTGGCCGAAAAATGCAAAGCATTTGGAACGATCATGGTGGGGCGGTGACTATGGTACCTTAGGTTGTATTTGATAGTCCGGAAAAATTTTAGGCGATCGGGGTCCGCGGCTCCCCGGACCACTTGGAAGGCGTGGGTATAGCACACGAAAATATGGGAATCGGGCGTAATTCTAGTTTTTTGGCCGAAAAATGCAAAAAATGAGAAACGATGATGGCGGGGTGGTTACTATGTTCCTTAGGTCATATTGGACGGCCCGGAAAAATTTTGGGCGATCGGGGTCCGGGGGTCCCGGAACCACTTGGAAGGGTGGGCAATAGCGAACAAAAATATTGTAATCCAGCGGAATTCTAGTTTTTTGGTCGAAAAATGCAACAAATGAGGAATGATCATGGCTGGGCGGTGACTATGGTTCCTTAGGTCGTATTTGATAGTCCGAAAAAATTTTAGGCGATAGGGGTCCGGAGGTCCCGGGACCACTCGGAACGTGTGGGCTATAACACACAAAAATGTGGGAATCGCGCGTAATTCTAGTTGTTTGGCCATAAAACGCAAAAAATAAGGAGGATCATGGCGGGGCGGATACTATGGTTCCTTAGGTCGTATTTGATTGCCCGGAAAAATTTTAGGCGATCGGGGTCCGCGGCTCTTGGGACCACTCGGAATGCGTGGGTATAGCACACGAAAATATGGGAATCGGGCGAAATTTTAGGTCTTTTTCAGTAACATGCAAAAAATGTGGAAAGATCTTGGCAGGGCGGTGACTATGGTTCCTTTGGTCTTATTTGATAGTCCGGAAAAATCTTAGGCAATAGGGGTCCGGAGGTCCCGGGACCACTCGGAAGGCGTGGGCTATAACACACAAAAATATGGGAATCGCGCGAAATTCTAGTTATTTGGCCGAAAAACGCAAACAATGAGGAACGATCATGGCGGGGCGGATACTATGGTTCCTTAGGTCGTATTTGATAGTCCGGAAAAATTTTAGGCGATAGGGGTTAGGAGGTCCCGGGACCAATCGGAAGGCGTGGGCTATAACACACAAAAATATGGGATCGCGCGGAATTCTAGTTGTTTGGCCGAAAAACGCAAAAAATGAGGAACGATCATGGCGGGGCGGATACTATGGTTCCTTAGGTCGTATTTGATAGTCCGGAAAAATTTTAGGCGATAGGGGTCAGGAGGTCCCGGGACCACTCGGAAGGCGTGGGCTATAACACACAAAAATATGGGAATCGCGCAGAATTCTAGTTGTTTGGCCGAAAAACGCAAAAAATGAGGAACGATCATGGCGAGGTGGTTACTATGGTTCCTTAGAGCGTATTTGATTCCCGTAAAATTTTTAGGTGATCGAGGTTCGGGGTTCCCGGGACCCCTTGGAAAGCGTGGGCTAAAGCACACGAAAATATGGAAATCGCGTGGAATTATAGTTTTTTGGCTGAAAAACGCAAAAGACTAGGAACGATCATGGCGAGGCACTGAATATGGTTCCTTAGGTCCTAATTGATGGCCCGAAAATTTTTTAGGCGATCCGAGTCCGGCGGCCCGGCCCACTCGGAAGGCGTGGGCGCACACAAAAATATGGTAATCGAGCGAAATTCTAGTTTTTTGGCCGAAAAATGCAATAAATGAGGAACGATCATGGCGGGGCGGTGACTATGGTTCCTTAGGTCGTATTTGATGGCCCGGAAAATTTTAGGCGATCGGGGTCCACGGCTCCCGAGACCACTCGGAAGGCGTAAGCTATAGCACACTAAAATATGCAAATCGCGCGGAGTTCTAGTTTTTTGGCCGAAAAATGCAAAGCATTTGGAACGATCATGGTGGGGCGGTGACTATGGTACCTTAGGTCGTATTTGATAGTCCGGAAAAATTTTAGGCGATCGGGGTCCGCGGCTCCCCGGACCACTTGGAAGGCGTAGGTATAGCACACGAAAATATGGGAATCGGGCGTAATTCTAGTTTTTTAGCCGAAAAATGCAAAAAATGAGAAACGATGATGGCGGGGTGGTTACTATGGTTCCTTAGGTCGTATTTGACGGCCCGAAAAAATTTTAGGCGATCGGGGTCCGGGGGTCCCGGAACCACTTGGAAGGGTGGGCAATAGCACTCAAAAATATTGTAATCGGGCGGAATTCTAGTTTTTTGGTCGAAAAACGCAACAAATGAGGAATGATCATGGCTGGGCGGTGACTATGGTTCCTTAGGTCGTATTTGATAGTCCAAAAAAAATTTAGGCGATAGGGGTCCGGAGGTCCCGGGACCACTCGGAACGTGTGGGCTATAACACACAAAAATATGGGAATCGCGCGGAATTCTAGTTGTTTGGCCGAAAAACGCAAAAAATGAGGAACGATCCTGGCGGGGCGGATACTATGGTTCCTTAGGTGATATTTGATAGTCCGGAAAAATACTTGGCGATAGGGGTCAGGAGGTCCCGGGACCACTCGAAAGGCGTGGGCTATAACAAACAAAAATATGGGAATCGCGCGGAATTCTAGTTGTTTGGCCGAAAAACGCAAAAAATGAGGAACGATCATGGCGGGGCAGATACTATGGTTCCTTAGGTCGTATTTGATAGTCCGAAAAAATATTAGGCGATAGGGGTCAGGAGATCCCGGGACCACTCGGAAGTCGTGGGCTATAACACACAAAAATATTGGAATCGCGCGGAATTCTAGTTGTTTGGCCGAAAAACGCAAAAAATGAGGAACGATCATGGAGGGGAGGATACTATGGTTCCTTAGGTCATATTTGATAGTCCGGAAAAATTTTAGGCGATAGGGGTCCGGAGGTCCCGGGACCACTCGGAAGGTGTGGGCTATAACACACATAAATATGGGAATCGCGCGGAATTCTATTTTTTTTGCCAAAAAATGCAAAACATAAGGAGCGATCATGGCGGGGCGGATACTATGGTTCCTTAGGTCATATTTGATAGTCCGGAAAAATTTTAGACGATAGGGGTCCGGAGGTCCCGGGACCACTCGGAAGGTGTGGGCTATAACACACAAAAATATGGGAATCGCGCGGAATTCTAGTTGTTTGGCCGAAAAACGCAAAAAATGAGGAACGATCCTGGCGGGGCGGATACTATGGTTCCTTAGGTGGTATTTGATAGTCCAGAAAAATACTTGGCGATAGGGGTCAGGAGGTCCCGGGACCACTCGGAAGGCGTGGGCTATAACAAACAAAAATATGGGAATCGCGCGGAATTCTAGTTGTTTGGCCGAAAAACGCAAAAAATGAGGAACGATCATGGCGGGGCGGATACTATGGTTCCTTAGGTCATATTGGATAGTCCGAAAAAATATTAGGCGATAGGGGTCAGGAGGTCCCGGGACCACTTGGAAGGCGTGGGCTATAACACACGAAAATATGGGAATCGCGCGGAATGCTAGTTGTTTGGCCGAAAAATGCAAAATATGAGGAACGATCATGGCAGGGTGGTTACTATGGTTCCTTAGGTCGTATTTGATTCCCTGGAAAATTTTTAGGCGATCGGGGTTCGGGGCTCCCGGGACCACTCGGAAGGCGTAAGCTATAGCACACTAAAATATGCAAATCGCGCGGAGTTCTAATTTTTTGGCCGAAAAATGCAAAGCATTTGGAACGATCATGGTGGGGCGGTGACTATGGTTTCTTAGGTCGTATTTGATAGTCCGGAAAAATTTTAGGCGTTCGGGGTCCGCGGCTCCCCGGTCCACTTGGAAGGCGTGGGTATAGCACACGAAAATATGGGAATCGGGCGTAATTCTAATTTTTTGGCCGAAAAATGCAAAAAATGAGAAACGATGATGGCGGGGTGGTTACTATAGTTCCTTAGGTCGTATTTGATGGCCTGGAAAATTTTTAGGCGATCGGGGTCCGGGGGTCCCTGAACCACTTGGAAGGGTGGGCAATAGCACACAAAAATATTGTAATCGGGCGGAATTCTAGTTTTTGGTCGAAAAATGCAACAAACGAGGAATGATCATGGCTGGGCGGTGACTATGGTTCCTTAGGTCGTATTTGAGAGTCCGGAAAAATTTTAGGCGATAGGGGTCTGGAATTCCCGGGTTCACTTGGAAGGCGTGGGCTATAGGACACGAAAATATGGGAATCGCACGGAATTCTAGTTTTTTAGCCGAAAAACGGAAAAAACTAGGAACGATCATGGCTGGGCGGTGACTGAGGTTCCTTAGGTCTTATTTGATAGTCCGGAAAAGTTTTAGGCGATAGGGGTCCGGAGACCCGGGACCACTCGGAAGGCGTGGGCTATAATACACAAAAATATGGGATAGCGCGGAATTCTAGTTGTTTGGCCGAAAAATGCAAAAAATGAGGAACGATCATGGCGGGGCGGTTACTATGGTTCCTTAGGTCATATTTGATAGTCCGGAAAAATTTTAGGCGATAGGGGTCCGGAGGTCCCGGGACCACTCGGAACGTGTGGGCTATAACACATAAAAATATGGGAATCGCGCGGAATTCTAGTTGTTTGGCCGAAAAACGCAAAAAATGAGGAACGATCATGGCGGGGCGGATACTATGGTTCCTTAGGTCATATTTGATAGTCCGAAAAAATTTTAGGCGATAGGGATCCGGAGGTCCCGGGACCACTCGGAAGGTGTCGGCTATAACACACAAAAATATGGGAATCACGCGGAATTCTAGTTGTTTGGCCGAAAAACACAAAAAATGAGGAACGATCATGGCGGGGCGGATACTATGGTTCCTTAGGTCATATTTGATAGTCCGGAAAAATTTTAGGCGATAGGGGTCCGGATGTCCCGGGACCACTCGGAAGGTGTGGGCTATAACACACAAAAATATGGGAATCGCGCGGAATTCTAGTTGTTTGGCCGAAAAACGCAAAAAATGAGGAACGATCCTGGCGGGGCGGATACTATGGTTCCTTAGGTCGTATTTGATAGTCCAGAAAAATACTTGGCGATAGGGGTCAGGAGGTCCCGGGACCACTCGGAAGGCGTGGGCTATAACAAACAAAAATATGGGAATCGCGCGGAATTCTAGTTGTTTGGCCGAAAAACGCAAATAATGAGGAACGATCATGGCGGGGTGGTTACTATGGTTCCTTAGGTCGTAATTGATGGCCCAGAAAATTTTTAGGCGATCGGGGTTCGGGGTTCCCGGGACCCCTTGGAAGGCGTGAGCTAAATTTAGCACACGAAAATATGGAAATCGCGCGGAATTCTAGTTTTTTGGCTGAAAAACGCAAAAGACTAGGAACGATCATGGCGGGGCGGTGACTATGGTTCCTTAGGTCGTATTTGATAGTCCGGAAAATTTTTAGGCGATCCGGCTCCGGGGGGCCCGACCCACTCGGAAGGCGTGGGCGATAGCATACAAAAATATGGGAATCGGGCGGAATTCTAGTTTTTTGGCGAAAAAATGCAAAAAATGAGGAAGGATCATGGCGAGGCGGTGACTATGGTTCATTAGGTCCTAATTGATGGCCCGAAAAAATTTTAAGCGATCCGAGTCCGGCAGCCCGGCCCACTCGGAATGCGTGGGCGCACACAAAAATATGGTAATCGAGCGAAATTCTAGTTTTTTGGACCAAAAACGCAATAAATGAGGAACGATCATATCGGGGCGGTGACTATGGTTCCTTAGGTTGTATTTGATGGCCCGGAAAATTTTAGGCAATCGGGGTCCACGGCTCCCGGGACCACTCGGAAGGCGTAAGCTATAGCACACTAAAATATGCAAATCGCGCGAAGTTCTAGTTTTTGGCCGAAATATGCAAAGCATTTGGAACGATCATGGTGGGGCGGTGACTATGGTACCTTAGGTCGTATTTGATAGTCCAGAAAAATTTTAGGCGATCGGGGTCCGCGGCTGCCCGGACCACTTGGAAGGCGTGGGTATAGCACACGAAAATATGAGAATCGGGCGTAATTCTAGTTTGTTGGCCGAAAAATGCAAAAAATGAGAAACGATGATGGCGGGGCGGTTACTATGGTTCCTTAGTTGTATTTGACGGCCCGGAAAAATTTTAGGCAATCGGGGTCCGGGGGTCCCGGAACCACTTGGAAGGGTGGGCTGCACACAAAAATATTGTAATCGGGCGGAATTCTAGTTTTTTGGCCGAAAAATGCAACAAATGAGGAATGATCATGGCTGGGCGGTGACTATGGTTCCTTAGGTCGTATTTGATAGTCCGGAAAAATTTTAGGCGATAGGGGTCCGGAGTTCCCGGGTTCACTTGGAAGGCGTGGGCTATAGGACACGAAAATATGGGAATCGCGCGGAATGCTAGTTGTTTGGCCGAAAAACGCAAAAAATGAGGAACGATCATGGCGGGGTGGATACTATGGATCCTTAGGTTGTATTTGATAGTCCAGAAAAATATTAGGCGATAGGGGTCAGGAGGTCCCGGGACCACTCGGAAGGCGTGGGCTATAACACACAAAAATATGGGAATCGCGCGGAATTCTAGTTGTTTGGCCGAATAATGCAAAAAATGAGGAACGATCATGGCGAGGCGGTGACTATGGTTCATCAGGTCCTAATTGATGGCCCAAAAATTTTTTAGGCCATCCGAGTCCGGCGGCCCGGCCCACTCGGAAGGCGTGGGCAATAGCACACAAAAATATGGGAATCGCGCGGAATTCTAGTTGTTTGGCCGAAAAACGCAAAAAATGAGGAACGATCATGGCGGGGAGGTTACTATGGTTCCTTAGGTCGTATTTGATGGCCCGGAAAATTTTTAGGCGATCGGGGTTCGGGATTCCCGGGACCCCTTGCAAGGCGTGGGCTAAAGCACACGAAAATATGGAAATCGCGCGGAATTCTAGTTGGTTGACCGAAAAATGCAAAAAATGAGGAACGATCATGGCGGGGCGGATACTATGGTTCCTTAGGTCGTATTTGATAGTCCGGAAAAATATTTGGCGATAGGGGTCAGGAGGTCCCGGGACCACTCGGAAGGCGTGGGCTATAACAAACAAAAATATGAGAATCGCGCGGAATTCTAGTTGTTTGGCCGAAAAATGAAAAATATGAGGAACGATCATGGCGGGGTTGTTACTATGGTTCCTTAGGTCGTATTTTATGGCCCGAAAATCTTTTAGGCGATTGGGGTTCGGGGTTTCCGGGACCCCTTGGAAGGCGTGGGCTAAAGCACACGAAAATATGAAAATCGCGCGGAATTCTAGTTTTTTGGCTGAAAAACGCAAAAGACTAGGAACGATCATGGCGGGGCGGTGACTATGGTTCCTTAGGTCGTATTTGATAGTCCGGAAAATTTTTAGGCGATCCGGCTCCGGGGGCCCGACCCACTCGGAAGGCGTGGGCAATAGCACACAAAAATATGGGAATCGCGCGGAATTCTAGTTGTTTGGCCGAAACACGCAAAAAATGAGGAACGATCATGGCGGGGAGGTTACTATGGTTCCTTAGATCGTATTTGATGGCCCGGAAAATTTTTAGGCAATTGGGGTTCGGGATTCCCGGGACCCCTTGGAAGGCGTGGGCTAAAGCACACGAAAATATGGAAATCGCGCGGAATTCTAGTTGTTTGGCCGAAAAACAGAAAAAATGAGGAACGATCATTGCGGGGCGGATACTATGGTTCCTTAGGTCGTATTTGATAGTCCGTAAAAATATTTGGCGATAGGGGTCAGGAGGTCCCAGGACCACTCGGAAGGCGTGGGCTACAACAAACAAAAATATGGGAATCGCGCGGAATTCTTGTTGTTTGGCCGAAAAACGCAAAAAATGAGGAACGATCATGGTGGGGTGGTTACTATGGTTCCTTAAGTCGTATTTGATGACCCGGAAAATTTTTAGGCGATCGGGGTTCGGGGTTCCCTGGACCCCTTGGAAGGCGTGGGCTAAAGCACACGAAAATATGGAAATCGCGCGGAATTTTAGTTTTTTGGCTGAAAAACGCAAAAGACTAGGAACGATCATGGCGGGCCGGTGACTATGGTTCCTTAGGTCGTATTTGATAGTCCGAAAAATTTTTAGGTGATCCGGCTCCGGGGGGCCCGACCAACTCGGAAGGCGTGGGCGATAGCATACAAAAATATGGGAATCGGGCGGAATTCTTTTTTTGGCCAAAAAATGCAAAAAATGAGGAAGGATCATGGCGAGGCGGTGACTATGGTTCATTAGGTCCTAATTGATGGCCCGAAAAAATTTTAAGCGATCCGAGTCCGGCGGACCGGCCCACTCGGAATGCGTGGGCGCACACAAAAATATGGTAATCGAGCGAAATTCTAGTTTTTTGGCCGAAAAATGCAAAAAATGAGAAACGATGATGGCGGGGCAGTTACTATGGTTCCTTAGTTGTATTTGACGGCCCAGAAAAATTTTAGGTGATCGGGGTCCGGGGGTCCCGGAACCACTTGGAAGGGTGGGTTGCACACAAAAATATTGTAATCGGGCGGAATTCTAGTTTTTTGGCCGAAAAACGCAACAAATGAGGAATGATCATGGCTGGGCGGTGACTATGGTTCCTTAGGTCGTATTTGATAGTCCGGAAATATTTTAGGCGATAGGGGTCCGGAATTCCCGGGTTCACTTGGAAGGCGTGGGCTATAGGACACGAAAATATGGGAATAGCGCGGAATGCTAGTTGTTTGGCCGAAAAACGCAAAAAATGAGGAACGATCATGGCGGGGCGGATACTATGGTTCCTTAGGTTGTATTTGATAGTCCGAAAAAATATGAGGCGATCGGGGTCAGGAGGTCCCGGGACCACTCGGAAGGCGTGGGCTATAACACACAAAAATATGGGAATCATGCGGAATTCTAGTTGTTTGGCCGAAAAATGCAAAAAATGAGGAACGATCATGGCGGGGTTGTTACTATGGTTCATTAAGTCGTATTTGATGGCCCGGAAAATTTTTAGGCGATCGGGGTTCGGGGTTCCCGGGACCCCTTGGAAGGCGTGGGCTAAAGCACACGAAAATATGGAAATCGCGCGAAATTCTAGTTTTTTGGCTGAAAAACGCAAAAGACTAGGAACGATCATGGTGGGGCGGTGACTATGGTTCCTTAGGTCGTATTTGATAGTCCGGAAAATTTTTAGGCGATCAGGCTCCGGGGAGCCCGACCCACTCGGAAGGTGTGGGCGATAGCATACAAAAATATGGGAATCGGGCGGAATTCTAGTTTTTTGGCCAAAAAATGCAAAAAATGAGGAAGGATCATGGCGAGGCGGTGACTATGGTTCATTAGGTCCTAATTGATGGCCCGAAAAATTTTTAAGCGATTCGAGTCCGGCGGACCGGCCCACTCGGAATGCGTGGGCGCACACAAAAATATGGTAATCGAGCGAAATTCTAGTTTTTTGGCCGAAAAACGCAATAAATGAGGAACGATCATATCGGGGCGGTGACTATGGTTCCTTAGGTCGTATTTGATGGCCCGGAAATTTTAAGCAATCGGGGTCCACGGCTCCCGGGACCACTCGGAAGGCGTAAGCTATAGCACACTAAAATATGCAAATCGCGCGAAGTTCTAGTTTTTGGCCGAAAAATGCAAAGCATTTGGAACGATCATGGTGGGGCGGTGACTATGGTACCTTAGGTCGTATTTGATAGTCCGGAAAAATTTTAGGCGATCGGGGTCTGCGGCTCCCCGGACCACTTGGAAGGCATGGATATAGCACACGAAAATATGGGAATCGGGCGTAATTCTAGTTTTTTGGCCGAAAAATGCAAAAAATGAGAAACGATGATGGCGGGGCGGTTACTATGGTTCCTTAGTTGTATTTGACGGCCCGGAAAAATTTTAGGCGATCGGGGTCCGAGGGTCCCGGAACCACTTGGAAGGGTGGGTTGCACACAAAAATATTGTAATCGGGCGGAATTCTAGTTTTTTGGCCGAAAAACGCAACAAATGAGGAATGATCATGGCTGGGCGGTGACTATGGTTCCTTAGGTCGTATTTGATAGTCCGGAAAAATTTTAGGCGATCGGGGTCTGCGGCTCCCCGGACCACTTGGAAGGCATGGATATAGCACACGAAAATATGGGAATCGGGCGTAATTCTAGTTTTTTGGCCGAAAAATGCAAAAAATGAGAAACGATGATGGCGGGGCGGTTACTATGGTTCCTTAGTTGTATTTGACGGCCCGGAAAAATTTTAGGCGATCGGGGTCCGGGGGTCCCGGAACCACTTGGAAGGGTGGGTTGCACACAAAAATATTGTAATCGGGCGGAATTCTAGTTTTTGGCCGAAAAACGCAACAAATGAGGAATGATCATGGCTGGGCGGTGACTATGGTTCCTTAGGTCGTATTTGATAGTCCGGAAAAATTTTAGGCGATAGGGGTCCGGAGTTCCCGGGTTCACTTGGATGGCGTGGGCTATAGGACACGAAAATATGGGAATCGCGCGGAATGCTAGTTGTTTGGCCGAAAAACGCAAAAAATGAGGAACGATCATGGCGGGGCGGATATTATGGTTCCTTAGGTCGTATTTGATAGTCCGGAAAAATATTAGCCAATAGGGGTCAGGAGGTCCCGGGACCACTCGGAAGGCGTGGACTATAACACACAAAAATATGGGAATCGCGCGGAATTCTAGTTGTTTGGCCAAAAAACGCAAAAAATGAGGAACGATCATGCCGGGGAGGTTACTATGGTTCCTTAGGTCATATTTGATGGACCAGAAAATTTTTAGGCGATCGGGGATCGGGGTTCCCGGTACCCCTGGGAAGGCGTGGGCTAAAGCACACAAAAATATGGAAATCGCGCGGAATTCTAGTTTTTTGGCTGAAAAACGTAAAAGACTAGGAACGATCATGGCAGGGCGGTGACTACGGTTCCTTAGGTCGTATTTGATGGCCCGGAAAATTTTAGGCGATCCGGCTCCGGGGGGCCCGACCCACTCGGAAGGCGTGGGCGATAGCACACATGGGAATCGGGCAGAATTCTAGTTTTTTGGCTAAAAATGCAAAAAATGAGGAACGATCATGGCGAGGCGGTGACTATGGTTCCTTAGGTCCTAATTGATGGCCCGAAATTTTTTTAGGCGATCCGAGTCCGGCGGCCAGGCCCACTCGGAAGGCGTGGGCAATAGCACACAAAAATATGGTAATCGAGCGGAATTCTAGTTTTTGGCCGAAAAATGCCATAAATGAGGAACGATCATGGCGGGGCGGTGACTATGGTTCCTTAGGTCGTATTTGATGGCCCGGAAAATTTTAGGCGATCGGGGTCCATGGCTCCCGGGACCACTCGGAAGGCGTAAGCTATAGCACACGAAAATATGCAAATCGCGCGGACTTCTAGTTTTTTGGCCGAAAAATGCAAAGCATTTGGAAGGATCATGGTGGGGCGGTGACTATGGTATCTTAGGTCGTATTTGATAGTACGGAAATATTTTAGGCGATCGGGGTCCGCGGCTCCCCGGACCACTTGGAAGGCGTGGGTATAGCACACGAAAATATGAGAATCGGGCGTAATTCTAGTTTTTTGGACGAAAAATGCAAAAAATGAGAAACGATGATGGCGGGGCGGTTACTATGGTTCCTTAGTTGTATTTGACAGCCCGAAAAAAATTTAGGCGATCGGGGTACGGGGGTCCCGGAACCACTTGGAAGGGTGGGCTGCACACAAAAATATTGTAATCGGGCGAAATTCTAGTTTTTTGGCCGAAAAACGCAACAAATGAGGAATGATCATGGCTGGGCGGTGACTATGGTTCCTTAGGTCGTATTTGATAGTCCGGAAAAATTTTAGGCGATAGGGGTCCGGAGTTCCCGGGTTCACTTGGAAGGCGTGGGCTATAGGACACGAAAATATGGGAATCGCGCGGAATGCTATTTGTTTGGCCGAAAAACGCAAAAAATGAGAACGATCATGGCAGGGCGGATACTATGGTTCCTTAGGTCGTATTTGATAGTCCGGAAAAATATTAGCCAATAGGGGTCAGGAGGTCCCGGGACCACTCGGAAGGCGTGGGCTATAACACACAAAAATATAAGAATCGCACGGAATTCTAGTTGTTTGGCCGAAAAATGCAAAAAATGAGGAACGATCATGGCGGGGAGGTTACTATGGTTCCTTAGGTCGTATTTGATGGCCCGGAAAATTTTTAGGCGATCGGGGATCGGGGTTCCCGGTACCCCTGGGAAGGCGTGAGCTAAAGCACACAAAAATATGGAAATCGCGCGGAATTCTAGTTTTTTGGCTGAAAAACGTAAAAGACTAGAAACGATCATGGCAGGGCGGTGACTACGGTTCCTTAGGTCGTATTTGATGGCCCGGAAAATTTTAGGCGATCCGGCTCCATGGGGCCCGACCCACTCGGAAGGCGTGGGCGATAGCACACATGGGAATCGGGCAGAATTCTAGTTTTTTGGCTAAAAAATGCAAAAAATGAGGAACGATCATGGCGAGGCGGTGACTATGGTTCCTTAGGTCCTAATTGATGGCCCGAAATTTTTTTAGGCGATCCGAGTCCGGCGGCCAGGCCCACTCGGAAGGCGTGGGCAATAGCACACAAAAATATGGTAATCGAGCGGAATTCTAGTTTTTTGGATGAAAAACGCAATAAATGAGGAACGATCATGGCGGGGCGGTGACTATGGTTCCTTAGGTCGTATTTGATGGCCCGGAAAATTTTAGGCGATCGGGGTCCATGGCTCCCGGGACCACTCGGAAGGCGTAAGCTATAGCACACGAAAATATGCAAATCGCGCGGACTTCTAGTTTTTTGGCCGAAAAATGCAAAGCATTTGGAAGGATCATGGTGGGGCGGTGACTATGGTACCTTAGGTTGTATTTGATAGTACGGAAATATTTTAGGCGATCGGGGTCCGCGGCTCCCCCGACCACTTGGAAGGCGTGGGTATAGCACACGAAAATATGGGAATCGGGCGTAATTCTAGTTTTTTGGACGAAAAATGCAAAAAATGAGAAACGATGATGGCGGGGCGGTTACTATGGTTCCTTAGTTGTATTTGACAGCCCGAAAAAAATTTAGGCGATCGGGGTACGGGGGTCCCGGAACCACTTGGAAGGGTGGGCTGCACACAAATATATTGTAATCGGGCGGAATTCTAGTTTTTTGGCCGAAAAACGCAACAAATGAGGAATGATCATGGCTGGGCGGTGACTATGGTTCCTTAGGTCGTATTTGATAGTCCGGAAAAATTTTAGGCGATAGGGGTCCGGAGTTCCCGGGTTCACTTGGAAGGCGTGGGCTATAGGACACGAAAATATGGGAATCGCGCGGAATGCTATTTGTTTGGCCGAAAAACGCAAAAAATGAGAACGATCATGGCAGGGCGGATACTATGGTTCCTTAGGTCGTATTTGATAGTCCGGAAAAATATTAGCCAATAGGGGTCAGGAGGTCCCGGGACCACTCGGAAGGCGTGGGCTATAACACACAAAAATATGAGAATCGCACGGAATTCTAGTTGTTTGGCCGAAAAATGCAAAAAATGAGGAACGATCATGGCGGGGAGGTTACTATGGTTCCTTAGGTCGTATTTGATACCCCGGAAAATTTTTAGGCGATCGGGGATCGGGGTTCCCTGTACCCCTTGGAAGGCGTGGGCTAAAGCACTCGAAAATATGGAAATCGCGCGGAATTCTAGTTTTTTGGCTGAAAAACGTAAAAGACTAGGAACGATCATGGCAGGGCGGTGACTATGGTTCCATAGGTCGTATTTGACGGCCCGGAAAATTTTAGGCGATCCGGCTCCGGGGGGCCCGACCCACTCGGAAGGCGTGGGCGATAGCACACATGAGAATCGGGCAGAATTCTAGTTTTTTGGCCAAAAAATGCAAAAAATGAGGAACGATCATGGCGAGGCGGTGACTATGGTTCCTTAGGTCCTAATTTATGGCCCGAAAATATTTTAGGCGATCCGAGTCCGGCTGCCCGGCCCACTCGGAAGGCGTGGGCAATAGCACACAAAAATATGGTAATCGAGCGGAATTCTAGTTTTTTGGCCGAAAAACGCCATAAATGAGGAACGATCATGGTGGGGCGGTGACTATGGTTCCTTAGGTCGTATTTGATGGCCCGGAAAATTTTAGGCAATCGGGGTCCACGGCTCCCGGGACCACTCGGAAGGCGTAAGCTATAGCACACGAAAATATGCAAATCGCGCGGACTTCTAGTTTTTTGGCCGAAAAATGCAAAGCATTTGGAACGATCATGGTGGGGCGGTGACTATGGTACCTTAGGTCGTATTTGATAGTTCGGAAAAATTTTAGGCGATCGGGGTCCGCGACTCCCCGGACAACTTGGAAGGCGTGGTATAGCACACCAAAATATGGGAATCGGGCGTAATTCTAGTTTTTTGGCCGAAAAATGCAAAAAATGAGAAACGATGATGGCGGGGCGGTTACTATGGTTTCTTAGGTCGTATTTGACGTCCCGGAAAAATTTTAGACGATCGGGGTCCGAGGGTCCCGGAACCACTTGGAAGGGTGGGCAATCGCACACAAAAATATTGTAATCGGGTGGAATTCTAGTTTTTTGGCCGTAAAACGCAACAAATGAGGAATGATCATGGCTGGGCGGTGACTATGGTTCATTAGGTCGTATTTGATAGTCCGGAAAAATTTTAGGCGATAGGGGTCTGGAGTTCCCGGGTTCACTTCGAAGGCGTAGGCTATAGGACACGAAAATATCGGAATCGCGCGGAATTCTAGTTTTTTGGCCGAAAAACGGAAAAAACTAGGAACGATCATGGCTGGGCGGTGACTATGGTTCCTTAGGTCTTATTTGATAGTCCGGAAAAATTTTAGGCGATAGGGGTCCGGAGACCCGGAACCACTCGAAAGGCGTGGGCTATAACACACAAAAATATGGGATAGCGCGAAATTCTAGTTGTTTGGCCGAAAAACGCAAAAAAGAGGAACGATCATGGCGGGGCGGATACTATGGTTCCTTAGGTCATATTTGATAGTCCGGAAAAATTTTAGGCAATAGGGGTTAGGAGGTCCCGGGCACAAAAATATGGGAATCGCGCGGAATTCTAATTTTTTTGGCCGAAAAATGCAAAAAATGAGGAAGGATCTTGGCGGGGTGGTTACTATGGTTCCTTAGGTCATATTTAATGGACCGGAAAATTTTTAGGCGATCGGGGTTCGGGGTTCCCGGGACCCCTTGGAAGGCGTGGGCTAAAGCACACGAAAATATGGAAATCGCGCGGAATTCTAGTTTTTTGGCTGAAAAACGCAAAAGACTAGGAACGATCATGGCGAGGCGGTGACTATTGTTCCTTAGGTCGTATTTGATAGTCCGGAAAATTTTTAGGCAATTCGGCTCCGGGGGGCCCGACTCACTCGGAAGGCGTGGGCGATAGCACACAAAAATATGGGAATCAGGCGGAATTCTAGTTTTTTGGCCAAAAAATGCAAAAAATGAGGAATGATCATGGCGAGGCGGTGACTATGGTTCATTAGGTCCTAATTGATGGCCCGAAAATTTTTTAGGCCATCCGACTCCGGCGGCCCGGCCCACTCGGAAGGCGTGGGCAATAGCACACAAAAATATGGGAATCGCGCGGAATTCTAGTTGTTTGGCCGAAAAATGCAAAAAATGAGGAACGATCATGGCGGGGTGGTTACTATGGTTCCTTAGGTCGTATTTGATGGCCCGGAAAATTTTTAGGCGATCGGGGTCAGGAGGTCCTGGGACCACTCGGAAGGCGTGGGCTATAACACACAAAAATATGGGAATCGCGCAGAATTCTAGTTGTTTGGCCGAAAAATGCAAAAAATGAGGAACGATCATGGCGGGGTGGTTACTATGGTTCCTTAGGTCGTATTTGATGGCCCACAAAATTTTTAGGCGATCGGGGTTCGGGGTTCCCGGGACCCCTTGGAAGGCGTGGGCTAAAGCACACGAAAATATGGAAATCGCGTGGAATTCTAGTTTTTTGGCTAAAAAACGCAAAAGACTAGGAACGATCATGGCGGGGCGGTGACTATTGTTCCTTAGGTCGTATTTGATAGTCCGGAAAATTTTTAGGCGATCCGGCTCCGGGGGGCCCGACCCACTCGGAAGGCGTGGGCGATAGCACACAAAAATATGGGAATCGGGCGGAATTCTAGTTTTTTGGCCAAAAAATGCAAAAAATGAGGAACGATCATGGCGAGGCGATGACTATGGTTCATTAGGTCCTAATTGATGGCCCGAAAAAATTTTAGGCGATCCGAGTCCGGCGGCCCCGCCCACTCGGAAGGCGTGGGCAATAGAACACAAAAATATGGTAATCGAGCGGAATTCTAGTTTTTTGGCCAAAAAACGCAATAAATGAGGAACAATTATGGCGGGGCGGTGACTATGGTTCCTTAGGTCGTATTTGATGGCCCGGAAAATTTTAGGCGATTGGGGTCCACGGTTTCCGGGACCCCTTGGAAGGCGTGGGCTAAAGCACACGAAAATATGGAAATCGTGCGGAATTGTAGTTTTTTGGCTGAAAAACGCAAAAGACTAGGAACGATCATGGCGTGGCGGTGACTATGGTTCCTTAGGTCGTATTTGGTAGTCCGGAAAATTTTTAGGCGATCCGGCTACGGGGAGCCCGACCCACTCAGAAGGCATGGGCGATAGCATACACAAATATGGGAAACGGGCGGAATTCTAGTTTTTTGGCCAGAAAATGCAAAAAATGAGGAAGGATCATGGCGAGGCGGTGACTATGGTTCATTAGGTCCTAATTGATGGCCCGAAAAAATTTTAAGCGATCCGAGTCCGGCGGCCTGGCCCACTCGGAATGCGTGGGCGCACACAAAAATATGGTAATCGAGCGAAATTCTAGTTTTTTTGGCCGTAAAACACAATAAATGAGGAACGATCATATCGGGGCAGTGACTATGGTTCCTTAGGTCGTATTTGATGGCCCGGAAATTTTAGGCAATCAGGGTCTACGGCTCCCGGGACCACTCGGAAGGCGTACGCTATAGCACACTAAAATATGCAAATCGCGCGAAGTTCTAGTTTTTGGCCGAAAAATGCAAAGCATTTGGAACGATCATGGTGGGGCGGTGACTATGGTACCTTAGGTCGTATTTGATAGTCCGGAAAAATTTTAGGCGATCGGGGTCTGCGGCTCCCCGGACCACTTGGAAGGCGTGGGTATAGCACACGAAAATATGGGAATCGGGCGTAATTCTAGTTTTTTGGCCGAAAAATGCAAAAAATGTGAAACGATGATGGCGGGGCGGTTACTATGGTTCCTTAGTTGTATTTGACAGCCCGGAAAAATTTTAGGCGATCGGGGTCCGGGGGTCCCGGAACCACTTGGAAGGGTGGGCTGCACACAAAAATATTGTAATCGGGCGGAATTCTAGTTTTTTGGCCGAAAAACGCAACAAATGAGGAATGATCATGGCTGGGCGGTGACTATGGTTCCTTAGGTCGTATTTGATAGTCCGGAAAAATTTTAGGCGATAGGGGTCCGGAGTTCCCGGGTTCACTTGGAAGGCGTGGGCTATAGGACACGAAAATATTGGAATCGCGCGGAATGCTAGTTGTTTGGCCGAAAAACGCAAAAAATTAGGAACGATCATGGCGGGGCGGATACTATGGTTCCTTAGGTCGTATTTGATAGTCCGGAAAAATATTAGCCAATAGGGGTCAGGAGGTCCCGGGACCACTCGGAAGGCGTGGGCTATAACACACAAAAATATGGGAATCGCGCGGAATTCTAGTCGTTTGGCCGAAAAACGCAAAAAATGAGGAACGATCATGGCGGGGAGCTTACTATGGTTCCTTAGGTCATATTTGATGGCCCGGAAAATTTTTAGGCGATCGGGGATCGGGGTTCCCAGTACCCCTTGGAAGGCTTGGGCTAAAGCACACGAAAATATGGAAATCGCGCGGAATTCTAGTTTTTTGGCTGAAAAACGTAAAAGACTAGGAACGATCATGGCAGGGCGGTGACTATGGTTCCTAAGGTCGTATTTGACGGCCCGGAAAATTTTAGGCGATCCGGCTCCGGGGGGCCCAACCCACTCGGAAGGCGTGGGCAATAGCACACATGGGAATCGGGCAGAATTCTAGTTTTTTGGCCAAAAAATAAAAAAAATGAGGAACGATCATGGCGAGGCGGTGACTATGGTTCCTTAGGTCCTAATTGATGGCCCGAAAACTTTTTAGGCGATCCGAGTCCGGTGGCCCGGCCCACTCGGAAGGCGTGGGCAATAGCACACAAAAATATGGTAATCGAGCGGAATTCTAGTTTTTTGGCCGAAAAACGCCATAAATGAGGAACGATCATGGCGGGGCGGTGACTATGGTTCCTTAGGTCGTATTTGATGGCCCAGAAAATTTTAGGCGATCGGGGTCCACGGCTCCCGGGACCACTCGGAAGGCGTAAGCTATAGCACACGAAAATATGCAAATCGCGCGGACTTCTAGTTTTTTGGCCGAAAAATGCAAAGCATTTGGAACGATCATGGTGGGGCGGTGACTATGGTACCTTAGGTCGTATTTGATAGTCCGGAAAAATATTAGCCAATAGGGGTCAGGAGGTCCCGGAACCACTCGGAAGGCATGGGCTATAACACACAAAAATATGGGAATCGCGCGGAATTCTAGTTGTTTGGCCGAAAAATGCAAAAAATGAGAAACGATGATGGCGGGGCGGTTACTATGGTTCCTTAGTTGTATTTGACTGCCCGGAAAAATTTTATGCGATCGGGGTCCGGGGGTCCCGGAACCACTTGGAAGGGTGGGCAATAGCACACAAAAATATTGTAATCGGGTGGAATTCTAGTTTTTTGGCCGTAAAATGCAACAAATGAGGAATGATCATGGCTGGGCGGTGACTATGGTTCATTTGGTCGTATTTGATAGTCCGGAAAAATTTTAGGCGATAGGGGTCTGGAGTTCCCGGGTTCACTTCGAAGGCGTAGGCAATAGGACAGAAAATATCGGAATCGCGCGGAATTCTAGTTTTTTGGCCGAAAAACGGAAACAACTAGGAACGATCATGGCTGGGCAGTGACTATGGTTCCTTAGGTCTTATTTGATAGTCCGGAAAAACTTTAGGCGATAGGGGTCCGGAGACCCGGGACCACTCGAAAGGCGTGGGCTATAACACACAAAAATATGGGATAGCTCGAAATTCTAGTTGTTTGGCCAAAAAATGCAAAAAGTGAGGAACGATCATGGCGGTGCGGATACAACGGTTCCTTAGGTCGTATTTGATAGTGCGGAAATATTTTAGGCGATAGGGGTCCGGAGGTCCCGGGACCACTCGGAAGGTGTGTGCTATAACACACAAAAATATGGGAATCGCGCGAAATTCTAGTTGTTTGGCCGAAAACGCAAAAAATGAGGAACGATCATGGCGGGGCGGATACTATGGTTCCTTAGGTCATATTTGATAGTCCGGAAAAATTTTAGGCAATAGGGGTTAGGAGGTCCCGGGCACAAAAATATGGGAATCGCGCGGAATTCTAATTTTTTTGGCCGAAAAATGCAAAAAATGAGGAAGGATCTTGGCGGGGTGGTTACTATGGTTCCTTAGGTCATATTTAATGGACCGGAAAATTTTTAGGCGATCGGGGTTCGGGGTTCCCGGGACCCCTTGGAAGGCGTGGGCTAAAGCACACGAAAATATGGAAATCGCGCGGAATTCTAGTTTTTTGGCTGAAAAACGCAAAAGACTAGGAACGATCATGGCGAGGCGGTGACTATTGTTCCTTAGGTCGTATTTGATAGTCCGGAAAATTTTTAGGCAATTCGGCTCCGGGGGGCCCGACTCACTTGGAAGGCGTGGGCGATAGCACACAAAAATATGGAAATCAGGCGGAATTCTAGTTTTTTGGCAAAAAAATGCAAAACATGAGGAATGATCATGGCGAGGTGGTGACTATGGTTCATTAGGTCCTAATTGATGGCCCGAAAATTTTTTAGGCCATCCGACTCCGGCGGCCCGGCCCACTCGGAAGGCGTGGGCAATAGCACACAAAAATATGGGAATCGCGCGGAATTCTAGTTGTTTGGCCGAAAAATGCAAAAAATGAGGAACGATCATGGCGGGGTGGTTACTATGGTTCCTTAGGTCGTATTTGATGGCCCGGAAAATTTTTAGGCGATCGGGGTCAGGAGGTCCTGGGACCACTCGGAAGGCGTGGGCTATAACACACAAAAATATGGGAATCGCGCAGAATTCTAGTTGTTTGGCCGAAAAACGCAAAAAATGAGGAACGATCATGGCGGGGTGGTTACTATGGTTCCTTAGGTCGTATTTGATGGCCCAAAAAATTTTTAGGCGATCGGGGTTCGGGGTTCCCGGGACCCCTTGGAAGGCGTGGGCTAAAGCACACGAAAATATGGAAATCGCGCGGAATTCTTGTTTTTTGGCTGAAAAATGCAAAAGACTAGGAACGATCATGGAGGGGCGGTGACTATGGTTCCTTAGGTCGTATTTGATAGTCCGGCAAATTTTTAGGCGATCCGGCTCCAGGGGGCCTGACCCATTCGGAAGGTGTGGGCGATAGCACACAAAAATATGAGAATCAGGCGGAATTCTAGTTTTTTGGCCAAAAAAGTAAAAAATGAGGAACGATCATGGCGAGGCGATGACTATGGTTCATTAGGTCCTAATTGATGGCCCGAAAAATTTTTAGGCGATCCGAGTCCGGCGGCCCCGCCCACTCGGAAGGCGTGGGCAATAGAACACAAAAATATGGTAATCGAGCGGAATTCAAGTTTTTTGGCCGAAAAACACAATAAATGAGGAAAGATCATGGCGAGGCGGTGACTATGGTTCCTTAGGTCGTATTTGATGGCCCGGAAAATTTTAGGCGATCGGGGTCCACGGCTCCCGGGACCACTCGGAAGGCATAAGCTATAGCACACTAAAATATGCAAATCGCGCGGAGTTCTAGTTTTTTGGCCGAAAAATTCAAAGAATTTGGAACGATCATGGTGGGGCAGTGACTATGGTACCTTAGGTCATATTTGATAGTCCGGAAAAATTTTAGGCGATTGGGGTCCGCGGCTCCCCGGACCACTTGGAAGGCGTGGGTATAGCACAAAAAAATATGGGAATCGGGCGTAATTCCAGTTTTTTGGCCGAAAAATGCAAAAAATGAGAAACGATGATGGCGGGGTGGTTACTATGGTTCCTTAGGTCGTATTTGATAGCCCGGAAAAATTTTAGGCGATCGGGGTCCGGGGGTCCCGGAACCACTTGGAAGGGTGGGCAATAGCACACAAAAATATTGTAATCGGGCGGAATTCTAGTTGTATGGCCGAAAAATGCAAAAAATGAAGAACGATCATGGTGTGGCGGATACTATGGTTCCTTAGGTCGTATTTGATAGTCCGGAAAAATATTACGCGATAGGGGTCCGGAGGTCCCGGGACCACTAGGAAGGCATGGGCTATGACACACAAAAATATGGGAATCGCGCGGAATTGTAGTTGTTTGGCCGAAAAATGCAAAAACTAAGGAACGATCATGGCGGGGCGGATACTATGGTTCCTTAGGTCGTATTTGATAGTTCGGAAAAGTTTTAGGCAATAGGGGTCAGGAGGTCCCGGGACCACTCGGAAGGCGTGGGCTATAACACACAAAAATATGGGAATCGCGCGGAATTCTAGTTGTTTGGCCGAAAAACGCAAAAAATGAGGAACGATCTTGGCGGGGTGGTTACTATGGTTCCTTAGGTCATATTTAATGGCCCGGAAAATTTTTAGGCGATCGGGGTTCGGGGTTCCCGGGACCCCTTGGAAGACGTGGGCTAAAGCACACGAAAATATGGAAATCGCGCGAAATTCTAGTTTTTTGGCTGATGGGGCGGTGACTATGGTTCCTTAGGTCGTATTTGATAGTCCGGAAAATTTTTAGGCGATCCGGCTCCGGGGGGCCCGACCCACTCGGAAGGCGTGGGCGATAGCACACAAAAATATGGAAATCGGGCGGAATTCTAGTTTTTTGGCCAAAAAATGCAAAAAATGAGGAACGATCATGGCGAGGCGGTGACTATGGTTCCTTAGGTCCTAATTGATGGCCCGAAAATGTTTTAGGCAATCCGAGTCCGGCGGCCCGGCCCACTCGGAAGGCGTGGGCAATAGCACACAAAAATATGGTAATCGAGCGGAATTCTAGTTTTTTGGCCGAAAAACGCAATAAATGAGGAACGATCATGGCGGGGCGGTGACTATGGTTCCTTAGGTCGTATTTGATGGCCCGGACAATTTTAGGTGATCGGGGTCCACGGCTCCCGGGACCACTCGGAAGGCGTAAGCATAGCACACTAAAATATGTAAATCGCGCGGAGTTCTAGTTTTTTTGCCGAAATATGCAAAGCATTTGGAACGATCATGGTGGGGCGGTGACTATGGTACCTTAGGTCATATTTGATAGTCCGGAAAAATTGTAGGCGATCGGGGTCCGCGGCTCCCCGGACCACTTGGAAGGCGTGGGTATAGCACACGAAAATATGGGAATCGGGCGTAATTCTAGTTTTTTGGCCGAAAAATGCAAAAAATGAGAAACGATGATGGCGGGGCGGTTAATATGCTTCCTTAGGTCGCATTTGACGGCCCGGAAAAATTTTAGGCGATCGAGGTCCGGGGGTCCTGGAACCACTTGGAAGGGTGGGCAATAGCACACAAAAATATTGTAATCGGGCGAAATTCTAGTTTTTTGGCCGAAAAACGCAACAAATGAGGAATGATCATGGCTGGGCGGTGACTATGGTTCCTTAGGTCGTATTTGAGAGTCCGGAAAAATTTTAGGCGATAGGGGTCCGGAGTTCCCGGGTTCACTTGGAAGGCGTGGGCTATAGGACACGAAAATATGGGAATCGCACGGAATTCTAGTTTTTTAGCCGAAAAACGGAAAAAACTAGGAACGATCATGGCTGGGCGGTGACTGAGGTTCCTTAGGTCTTATTTGATAGTCCGGAAAAGTTTTAGGCGATAGGGGTCCGGAGACCCGGGACCACTCGGAAGGCGTGGGCTATAATACACAAAAATATGGGATAGCGCGGAATTCTAGTTGTTTGGCCGAAAAATGGAAAAAATGAGGAACGATCATGGCGGGGCGGATACTGATGTTTGGCATATTTCGATATGTGTTAATGTTACTTTACCTATGCTTTAACCACTTTTTGATGTTATTTAATCTTTAAAACACCCAACATGGTGTAATTATTGGTTTGATGACTAATTAAGTTATGTGTGACGATTTAAGGTGTTCGGAGTACAAAATATGAAGAAAAGGTGGTTTAGCTAGAGGAAGAAGGGTTGGATGCGTCGCATCCAACCTAGGAAAACATCATCCTGCATGCAACCTTAGCAGTGAAGTTGTGCCATCGCGTCCGCCATCGCGTGCGAAACTGGGAAGTAGAAGTGAAGCTGGATGCGTCGCGTCCACCATCGCATGCGAAGCTGAGAAATAGAGGACAAGGTGGATGCGTCGCATCCGCCTTCGCAGGCAAAAAATTGAAATGGAGGACAAGGTGGATGCGTCGCATCCACCTTAGCATCAATCCCTGAAGCCGAATTGGACTAGGAATGGGAGAGCTTTGGCCCACGACTTTTGTACGCAATATATAAGCTAAAAACGCCTCTTTTAGGTTATCTAACATATTGGGAAGAGGAAAAAAACCAGGAAAAAGCTGTGAAGGCCGGAATTCATCAAGTTTCATCTTTCTCCCACCAAACTTAGTAATTTTTATGTTTCTTTATATGATTTGTTGTTTGGCTACCATGTCTATGTGGAGCTAAACTTCACGTTCTAGGGTTGTGGTTCTTTCATGACTATTGTTATTCGGATATTGATTTTGACTTCTTGATTTATCATATTAGTTTATTTATTCAATCTTGCACTTAATTATTTAATTGCTTGATCACCAATTGAATATTATCTACGAATCTAGAATTGAACTCGAAAGTGGGAATTCTATATTGCATATAGGATTGAGTAGGGCAAGTTCTTGAACTCGGGCATCGGGGAACGGATTCGTGGTTAGGATAGACATATACCTAATTACCTTGCTTGGTTGATTTACAGGAATTATAAATGCGTTCTTGTTGATTCTAACTCCATAGACATATAGGCGTTAGGTTAGCTTGAATAGGCGAGTAAGAACTCGACAGATTCTTATGAGCAATATTAACCCTGTCAACCAATAAGCTAGATAAATTAGTCGGTCAATTCAATTGAAGAATACAATAGGATTGTTAGATAGACCATAACCCTAGATCGTTTTCATTACATTGATATCATTAAAATCTGCTCTTCCTCTGTTCAAAGTTTATTATTTATATTTTTCTTATTTAATTAGTTAGAATAAAATATTTTTCGATTTAATTCTTATTTAGATAATTAAGATAGGCTAATTTAGTTAATAGCTAATCATAAGTCCTCGTGGGTTCGACATCCGACTTTGAGTCACTTTATTACTTGACGACCGCGTATACTTGCGTGAGTGTGTTTGGCTGCAACAAGTTTTTGGCGCCGTTGCCGGGGTGCACATCAAGGGTCCAAAACAAGCTTCCCCAAAAGCTTAAGGACCCTGGCAGCTTCACTATTCCAGTACAAATCGGTAATATTAACGTGGGACGTGCTCTGTGTGATTTGGGTGCAAGCATAAATCTGATGCCGTTATCCTTGTTTAAGCAATTAGGTCTGGGAGCTCCGAGACCAACCACCGTGATGTTGCAATTAGCTGATAGGTCCATAGCCTACCCTGAAGGAGTGATTGAAGATGTGCTGCTGCAAATTGGAAAATTCATCTTCCCAGCTGACTTCATTATTCTAGACTTCGAGGCTGATGAACAAGTTTCAATCATATTGGGACGACCTCTCTTGGCTACTGGCGATGCAATAATTAAAGTGAGAGAAGGGAAAATGATTATGAGAGTGGACAACGAGGAGGCAGTCTTCAATGTCTACAAAGCAATCCAACTCCCCCGCCACTATGAGGAGCTCTCTATGATATCTGTGGTGGAGGTGGATGAGAAACTTCTTAACACGAGTGTATATCTAGGCGACTGTTTAGAAAAAGCAATCATGCTATTTGATAGCTTGGAGATGGATGATGAGGTTGAGGAGATAAAGGGAATCCTAGATACATCATGTGGTTACATGCAAGGAATAATCCCGTTTGAGCCCCTGAATAGGCCAAGTGGCCCCCCACCAAAGCCGTCAATTGAAAAAGCTTCAAATTTGGAACTTAAACCCCTACCCCCTCACCTTCAATATGCTTATTTGGGAAGTTCTGACACTTTACCTGTTATTATTTCTGCTCACTTGTCTAAATTACAGGAAGAAAAGCTATTAAGGGTGCTACGTGAGCACAAGCGAGCAATTGGGTGGACAATGTCTGACATTAAAGGCATTAGTCCAGCTTTCTGCATGCACAAAATCCTCATGGAGGACGGACACAAGCCGAGTGTAGAACACCAACGCCGACTAAATCCAATCATGAAAGAAGTGGTAAGGAAAGAAGTGATTAAGTGGCTTGATGCAGGTATTGTATTTCCAATCTCTGATAGTAAATGGGTAAGCCCCGTTCAATGTGTGCCGAAGAAAGGGGGGATAACCATAGTAGTTAATGAAAATAATGACTTAATTCCGACAAGAACTGTAACTAGATGGAGAATTTGCATAGATTACAGAAAACTAAACAATGCCACCCGGAAAGACCACTTTCCCCTGCCTTTTATTGACCAAATGCTTGATAGATTAGCTGGCCAGGAATACTACTATTTCCTGGACGGTTATTCGGGGTATAATCAGATTGCTATAGCCCCAGAAGACCAAGAGAAAACTACATTTACATGTCCTTATGGCACGTATGCGTTCAAGAGAATGCCCTTCGGTCTTTGTAATGCACCTGCGACTTTTCAAAGGTGTATGATGGCTATTTTCACTGACATGGTTGAAAGATATGTAGAAGTATTCATGGACGATTTTTCTGTGTTTGGATGTTCTTTTGATAGTTGTTTGATGAACCTTGATAAAGTGCTAGCTAGGTGTGAAGAGACGAACTTGGTGCTAAACTGGGAAAAGTGCCATTTCATGGTACGTGAAGGTATAGTTTTGGGGCACAAGGTTTCAAAAGATGGTCTACAGGTGGATAAAGCAAAGGTGGAGACGATCGAAAAATTGCCCCCGCCGACATCCATAAAAGGCATTCGCAGTTTCTTGGGTCATGCAGGTTTTTATCGTCGTTTCATTAAAGATTTTTCGAAAATTTCTTCCCCTTTGTGCAGGCTTCTAGAGAAAGACGTTACCTTCAAGTTTGATAATGCATGTCTGAAAGCATTTGAGGAGCTGAAGGGAAGATTGGTGACTGCACCAATTATCATTGGCCCCGATTGGGCACAACCATTTGAGTTGATGTGCGATGCAAGTGACATAGCAATTGGAGCGGTGTTGGGGCAAAGGAGGGATAAAATCTTTCACTCCATTTATTATGCAAGCAAAACTATGAATCCAGCTCAGATGAATTATACAGTGACTGAAAAGGAGTTGCTTGCAGTGGTGTGGGCGTTTGACAAGTTCAGATCCTATCTAGTGGGAACCAAAGTCATCGTCTACACAGATCATTCAGCTATCAGATACCTATTTGAAAAGAAAGACGCCAAGCCGAGGCTGATTCGTTGGGTCCTCCTCTTGCAAGAATTTGACTTAGAGATCCGAGATCGAAAAGGGACAGAAAATCAAGTGGCCGATCATTTATCCAGATTAGAGAGCCGGAACCATGTAGCTGAAGGAGGGTCAATTAAAGAAACATTTCCGGATGAGCAAATATTGGCAATCACCTCAGGTGAAGCCCCATGGTATGCAGATTATGTGAATTTTATCGCAAGTGGGGTAACGCCACTAGAGTGGACAGCTGACAATAGAAGAAGATTCCTACATGATGTAAGGTTCTACGTGTGGGATGAGCCATTCCTATATAGGCAGTGTGCAGATCAGTTGGTGAGAAGGTGTGTTCCTGAGGAAGAGATGAAGGCTATACTACATGACTGCCATGCGTCACCATATGGAGGTCATCACGGCGGGGATAGAACCGCCCAAAAAGTGCTACAATCAGGTTTTTATTGGCCAAAATTGTTTAAGGATGCACATGCCTTCGTTAAAAATTGTGATAGATGCCAAAGAACTGGAACTATCACGAGGAAGCACGAGATGCCCTTGCAAAATATACTGGCGGTAGAACTTTTTGATGTTTGGGGGATTGATTTTATGGGACCATTCCCATATTCTAACGGACACAGATACATCTTGGTGGCGGTCGACTATGTTTCTAAGTGGGTAGAGGCCATAGCTCTTCCTACTAACGACGCAAAAGTTGTGGCAGGCTTTGTAAAGAAGCACATCTTCACACGTTTTGGGACCCCAAGAGTGTTGATAAGCGACGGGGGAACTCACTTTTGTAACAAACTGCTGAATAATATTCTTGCAAAATACGGAGTCAAGCACAAAGTTTCTACTGCCTATCATCCCCAAACGAGTGGTCAAGTAGAAGTTTCCAACAGAGAGGTCAAGCAGATTTTGGAAAAGACAGTAAGTATGAATAGAAAGGACTGGGCCGGGAAGCTGGATGACGCATTATGGGCATATCGCACTGCGTACAAGACCCCAATAGGCACTTCTCCGTACAGGTTGGTTTATGGGAAGGCCTGCCATCTGCCCGTCGAGCTTGAACACAAAGCTTATTGGGCGATTAAAAAGCTAAATATGGAGATGGACTTGGCCGGTGAAAAGAGATTGCTACAACTCGACGAGCTTGATGAGTTTCGATTGCATGCGTATGAAAATGCCAAATTGTATAAAGAGAAGACAAAAAGATGGCATGATAAGCATATCCAACATCGTGAGTTTGAACCAGGTCAACAAATTCTACTGTTTAATTCAAGGCTAAAGCTTTTTCCAGGAAAGCTTAAATCTCGATGGTCGGGTCCGTTTGAAGTGGTTAGTGTGAAACCTCATGGTGCGATAGAATTGTGTGAAAAGGGGTCCAATACGACATTCTTGGTAAATGGCCAAAGAGTAAAACACTATTGGGGTGGTGACATTGCACGTCACAAGACCACAATGGACTTAGTGGAGGCATGAAGAACATGTTGCGTCGTGCCGCGACGTTAAATCAGGCGCTTCTTGGGAGGCCACCCAAGTTAGTTAGTTTTTTTTTTTTTTTTTTTTTTCTCCCTTCTTTTCGTAGGACATAGATTTTATTCAAGAAAACGAGGCGGATGCGTCGCGTCCCCCTCAGCAAAAAAAATTGACGGGCCAATTGCTCAAGGCAGTGAAGTCTGCCTATCGCGCCCGTATCGCGTCCGAAAATTTTTTGAAGGAAGACAAGGGGATGCGTCGCGTCAAAGCTCGCACGCACAGGTAAGTAATATATATTTTAACACATCTTAAGATAACCTATTCGAACAAAAACGTTTCTTGCGACGCATCCACTCGTCTCGTTTTGGCGACGCCTACGAACGCAGAACAGAATTCTCTCATCGAAATTGTAACGCAATAAGATCAAACGCGACAGGTACGCATCATCCTCTTCGTTCTTCCGTTGGCTTCTCTCCAAATTCGTCTCTCCTCCCTCCTTCAATGGTAGCAACAAGTAGGTTTTGCAATTTCAAGATTTTTAGGGCTGTCGTTCTTGGTAGTTGTAATGGTTGAGAGATGATAAACTATAATTCCCTTCATCTCGTCCAACTTTGGGAGGGTAGTTGCACTGCTCAACTGATAGAATGAACTAGGCACACTTGTTGCATACCACATGTTCGACGAATTGTCCCTGAGAAAAATTTAGGCGTCGGTGAAGTCTGAGTAACCGAGCAACATTGGTGTATGCTTGAGAATAAGTGTGGGGTCGAGTGAGGGGCTATGTGAAATTGAGTTTTTGAAGAAAGTTATCACATACTTGCTGAAAGTCATGAGCTACAATTCCATGAAGAGTGAATGGCATGACTTTACAAATAAATTGAAGTCTGCAAGCTGTCGCAATTGCTTTCAGGCTGAACTTCGCTGTTTCATCTGCTAATTGTTGAATTCTTTGCATTGCAGGTACTTAGATTCGTAAAATGACAGCAGCGAGTAAACCATCCAAGCAACAAGACAAAGATGGTAACAAACAACCGCCCAAAAAGCCTACCGGAAGGGCAGCGGGCGGTCCAAATCCACAGAAAAAGAGGAAGCGGACGGAGAAGGAAATGGAACTGCTGCCTAGGCAGTTAAGTGATGATTCAGAGCAAGAGGAGGAGGAAACATTGGTCCGGGGAACAGTGAAGAAGGGTATTACACCAAGCAAAGGAATAGAGATACGAGAGCCTGTGACATACCAAAGAAAAGGTTCGAGAATGAGTGCTCCAACTGATAAAGGGAAGGAGAAGATTACTACAGAATCTGAATCCGATTCCAATTCGGACAATGACCACCTACAGATCAACATGAGTGATGAAGACGAAGGTGAACCCATAGACCGAGTTGATTGGGAGAAATACTTTGTTAATGAGAAGGCATTCCGAGCCTATAAGAAGATATTGGTTTCAAAGAAGTACATTCCGGAAAAGCCGATAAACATCGGACCACTTAAGACAAAGTACTCAGAGTTTCTCCAGTCAATTCGAGAGGTGCAAAAATGGGGACCCATTCTGAAAGGTCATGGCAAAGCCAACCTCACCATTGTTAGAGAGCTCTACGCCAATTGGCGTCACGCACGGGGAAACATTGTGCGAGTAAGAGGGATAGATATTAATGTGTCAGCTGAAGCTCTGAATAACTTCTTAAGGGTGCCACACACACTCACTGACAGGTTTGACGCCATATGCAAAACACCAGATTATGCACACATTAAGTCTGTCCTATGCCCTACCAGGAAGGATGCAGAATGGAAGCATGGGAGTATGGAGTACCACTCTATAGCAAAGGAATTCATGAGTGCGTTAGCACGTGTGGCTCTAAATTTCATTTGTAACCGACTGCTGCCATGCCAACATAAAACTGATGTCCCTCGTTACCGCGCACTCGTATTATATGCTTTATTAGAGGGGATACCACTCAACTTCGGAGCCATCATGCATGATCAAATGCAGCGAACCAGGATGAATTACAAGTGGAGGCTGTTCTTTGCTAATACCCTAACGGCTTTTTTAACAGAGAGGGGAGTACTATGGGACAAGGAGAATGATGACATTGAGGCTAAAGCTCCAGGACCATATGATGTCACTCATGTTCTAGAGCCGAACAAGGGAAGGTCTTCTAAGCTCACCGTCCAACAATTATTTGAGCATATGCAAGCAGATATGCAAGAGAACAGGGCTGAGCTGATAGCGACTCGTGTCGAGTTGAGTGCCACCAGGGATGAGTTGAGACAGACTCGTGCGGATCTAAGCCGAGTTCAGACCGAGCAGGCCACGATGATGAAGGAGATATCATTACTCCTCAGAGCTCTGGTTCAATGTGCAGGTACAGACATCTCCCAGCTGATTGCATCATCCACTGCCGGACCATCCACTCCTGTTCCTCCCATAGTCACCGAGGCTCCACTCAACAGGCCTATTGAGGTCGCTGTAACACCTGATACAGAATCAGCACCAGTTGTTGATGATAGGAATGCTATGGATGCAGATGCTCCTCCACCTTGACTTCAGGGAGTCCTTCTCACCCTACTTTACCTTGTTTGTGTGCGTTGGGGACAACGCACAATCCTAAGTGTGGGGTGGGGGTGATTTATGTTTGATGTATGGATGAATGTACTAATATATTCACTGGATTAATGGCATAAAATAGCAGTAAATTCATCTATATGGAGTAACTATCAGTTTATCTATTAGTTTATTTATAAAAAAAAAATTAAAAAAAAAAAGTATCTTTGTAGATAGTAATAATCCCCTGTGGTTTTTTTTGTGCCTCGGTTCTTTTCCATGGGATGTAGTTTGAACCGGGTAATTTTGTTTTCTTTTTAGAGTAGAGTAGGAATGTAGGGAATAAAAGGAGGAAGAATGATGAACCTAGGTGACCTTGACTTGGTTGATACTGGCATATTTAAGCTTTTACATATGTAATATCTTCCCTTCTCACTCTGAAATTATTGATGATGCCTTGTTAAAACGGATAGCATGTTTTGTTGCAGCCTATTTCTCATTTTTCTTGACTTGTGTTCACTTTGCGTTTAATGCTTAATATCTCGTTGCTCCGTGAATACTTGCATTGTTTGAGAGTCGGAATGTGACCGTCCTTAGCGAGTCATGTGCCATGTGTGGTGAGGTTTTTGTGTAGTCCATGTAATGTACTTGTGTCTAGAACTTGCCCGGTATGTGAGTTGAAGCGAAATTTTAGGTGATGCTCGGTTTGAAAAATGATTTTAGGCTTTCTTTGATCTTTTTGAGCTTATTGCTTATCACAAATAAAATCTATCCCTAGTTAAACCTTTTGAGCCTGTAGACCTTTTATTTGGTACCCACATTACAAGCCTATACCCTTTTTATTCTTAATTGACATTGTTTTGATCCTTTTACCTCTTAAGACACTTTAATTGTGAAATGAGCGCTAAAAGAAGTAAGAAGGGACTAAGTGTGGGGTGGCTTTTGAGTGGAACCAATAAAAGGAAGAAAGGTGCACTTGTTTTGTAAAATAATATACTACTAGCGAAAATTGAAAAAAATAGTTGAAAAAAAAAAAAATTGGAAAAAATATAAATGAATAAATTGTTGTCTTATTCTTGCTAGTGGGTATGAATTAAAGTAGTGCTTAAAGAAAGAGGAAATATTGTTGGGGTGATATTATTTGTGAAATTGAAGTGGTGTTGAAGAATTTGCGCTTAAGTTATTTGATGATGTGTTAAAGTGCTTAGGAAGTTGAGTCACTATTCCTAAAATATATCCTACCCGTCCCTTAGCCCACATTACAACCATGAAAAAAGTCCTAATTGATTTTAGATCGAGCGAGCTTACATTAGTAGAGATTTACATTAAGGGCAAGCCTATGGTACCAACTGCATGCATGCGACTTCTTTTTGTGAGAGTGAGCGATTTTCTTTGTGAGCATGAGATTCGAATGTGTGGAGTGATTCTACTCTCTTTGCTTTTGTTGTGAGGGCACATGGTTTCACGAGGGATAGGTAACGTTATTAGACTTCTCTATGATGTTGGTTGTTCAAGCCATGAGTGCATTGTGACATTGAGTCGGTTTTTGAGGTTAGGATTGTTGTGAGCATGTTGTCTTTGTTCGAATATGTTTAAAGAAGGGCATAAGAAAAGGGAAGTGTGTTGATGCATAGTCTAGAGCCTAATTGTAGCAAATAACCACGGTCATAGGTGCAGTGTGCTTTGAACGATAAGAGTTTAATTTTGTTTCGTCTACTATATGATGGTTTGTTCGAGGACGAACAAAGGTTTAAGTGTGGGGTAGTGATGTTTGGCATATTTCGATATGTGTTAATGTTACTTTACCCATGCTTTAACCACTTTTTGATGTTATTTAATCTTTAAAACACCCAACATGGTGTAATTATTGGTTTGATGACTAATTAAGTTATGTGTGACGATTTAAGGTGTTCGGAGTACAAAATATGAAGAAAAGGTGGTTTAGCTAGAGGAAGAAGGGTTGGATGCGTCGCATCCAACCTAGGAAAACATCATCCTGCATGCAACCTTAGCAGTGAAGTTGTGCCATCGCGTCCGCCATCGCGTGCGAAACTGGGAAGTAGAAGTGAAGCTGGATGCGTCGCGTCCACCATCGCATGCGAAGCTGAGAAATAGAGGACAAGGTGGATGCGTCGCATCCGCCTTCGCAGGCAAAAAATTGAAATGGAGGACAAGGTGGATGCGTCGCATCCACCTTAGCATCAATCCCTGAAGCCGAATTGGACTAGGAATGGGAGAGCTTTGGCCCACGACTTTTGTACGCAATATATAAGCTAAAAACGCCTCTTTTAGGTTATCTAACATATTGGGAAGAGGAAAAAAACCAGGAAAAAGCTGTGAAGGCCGGAATTCATCAAGTTTCATCTTTCTCCCACCAAACTTAGTAATTTTTATGTTTCTTTATATGATTTGTTGTTTGGCTACCATGTCTATGTGGAGCTAAACTTCACGTTCTAGGGTTGTGGTTCTTTCATGACTATTGTTATTCGGATATTGATTTTGACTTCTTGATTTATCATATTAGTTTATTTATTCAATCTTGCACTTAATTATTTAATTGCTTGATCACCAATTGAATATTATCTACGAATCTAGAATTGAACTCGAAAGTGGGAATTCTATATTGCATATAGGATTGAGTAGGGCAAGTTCTTGAACTCGGGCATCGGGGAACGGATTCGTGGTTAGGATAGACATATACCTAATTACCTTGCTTGGTTGATTTACAGGAATTATAAATGCCCTTCTTGTTGATTCTAACTCCATAGACATATAGGCGTTAGGTTAGCTTGAATAGGCGAGTAAGAACTCGACAGATTCTTATGAGCAATATTAACCCTGTCAACCAATAAGCTAGATAAATTAGTCGGTCAATTCAATTGAAGAATACAATAGGATTGTTAGATAGACCATAACCCTAGATCGTTTTCATTACATTGATATCATTAAAATCTGCTCTTCCTCTGTTCAAAGTTTATTATTTATATTTTTCTTATTTAATTAGTTAGAATAAAATATTTTTAGATTTAATTCTTATTTAGATAATTAAGATAGGCTAATTTAGTTAATAGCTAATCATAAGTCCTCGTGGGTTCGACATCCGACTTTGAGTCACTTTATTACTTGACGACCGCGTATACTTGCGTGAGTGTGTTTGGCTGCAACAAGTTCCGGAAAAATTTTAGGCAATAGGGGTCAGGAAGTCCCGGGACCTCTCGGAAGGCGTGGGTTATAACACACAAAAATATGGGAATCGCGCGGAATTCTAGTTGTTTGGCCGAAAAACGCAAAAAATGAGGAACGATCATGGCGGGGTGGTTACTATGGTTCCTTAGGTCGTATTTGATGGCCCGGAAAATTTTTAGGCGATCGGAGTTCGCGGTTCCCGAGACCCCTTGGAAGGCGTGGGTTAAAGCACACGAAAATATGGAAATCGCGCAGAATTCTAGTTGTTTGGCCGAAAAACACAAAAAATGAGGAACGATCATGGCGGGGCGGATACTATGGTTCCTTAGGTCGTATTTGATAGTCCGGAAAAATTTTAGGCAATAAGGGTCAGGAGGTCCCGGGACCACTCGGAAGGCGTGGGCTATAACACACAAAAATATAGGAATCGCGCGGAATTCTAGTTGTTTGGCCAATAAAAGCAAAAAATGAGGAACGATCTTGGCAGGGTGGTTACTATGGATCCTTAGGTCATATTTAATGGCCCGGAAATTTTTTAGGTGATTGGGGTTCGGGGTTCCCGTGACCCCTTGGAAGGCATGGGCTAAAGCACACGAAAATATGAAAATCGCGCGGAATTCTAGTTTTTTTGGCTGAAAAACGCAAAAGACTAGGAACGATCATGGCGGGGCGGTGACTATGGTTCCTTAGGTCGTATTTGATAGTCCGGAAAATTTTTAGGCGATCCGGCTCCGGGGTGCCCGACCCACTCGGAAGGCGTGGGCGATAGCACACAAAAATATGGGAATCGGGCGAAATTCTAGTTTTTTGTCAAAAAATGCAAAAAATGAGGAACGATCATGGCAAGGGGGTGACTATGGTTCATTAGGTCCTAATTGATGTCCCGAAATTTTTTTAGGCCATCCGAGTCCGGCGGCCCGGCCCACTCAGAAGGCGTGGGCAATAGCACACAAAAATATGGGAATCGCGCGGAATTCTAGTTGTTTGGCCGAAAAATGCAAAAAATGAGGAACGATCATGGCGGGGTGGTTTATATGATTCCTTAGGTCGTATTTGATGGCCCAGAAAATTTTTAGGCGATCGGGGTCAGGAGGTCCTGGGACCACTCGGAAGGCGTGGGCTATAACACACGAAAATATGGAAATCGCGCGGAATTCTTGTTTTTTGGCTGAAAAATGCAAAAGACTAGGAACGATCATAGCAGGGCGGTGACTATGGTTCCTTAGGTCGTATTTGATAGTCCGATAAATTTTTAGGCGATCCGGCTCCGGGGGGCCCGACCCACTCGGAAGGCGTGGGCGATAGCACACAAAAATATGGGAATCGGGCGGAATTCTAGTTTTTTGGCCAAAAAATGCAAAAAATGAGTAACGATCATGGTGAGGCGATGACTATGGTTCATTCGGTCCTAATTGATGGCCCGAAAACTTTTTAGGCGATCCTAGTCCGGCGGCCCGGCCCACTCGGAAGGCGTGGGCAATAGCACACAAAATATGGTAATCGAGCGGAATTCTAGTTTTTTGGCCGAAAAACGCAATAAATGTGGAACGATCATGGCGGGGCGGTGACTACGGTTCCTTAGGTCGTATTTGATGGCCCGGAAAATTTTAGGCGATCGGGGTCCACGGCTCCCGGGACCACTCGGAAGGCGTAAGCTATAGCACACTAAAATATGCAAATCGCGCGGAGTTCTAGTTTTTTGGCCGAAAAATGCAAAGCATTTGGAACGATCATGGTGGGGCGGTGACTATGGCACCTTAGGTCGTATTTGATAGTCCGGAAAAATTTTAGGCGATCGGGGTCCGCGGCTCCCCGGACCACTTGGAAGGCGTGGGTATAGCACACAAAAATATGGAAATCGGGCGTAATTCTAGTTTTTTGGCCGAAAAATGCAAAAAATGAGAAACGATGATGGCGGGGCGGTTACTATGGTACCTTAGGTTGTATTTGACGGCCCGGAAAAATTTTAGGCGATCGGGGTCCGGGGGTCCCGGAACCACTTGGAAGGGTGGGCAATAGCACACAAAAATATTGTAATCGGGCGGAAGTCTAGTTTTTTGCCCGAAAAACGCAACAAATGAGGAATGATCATGGCTGGGCGGTGACTATGGTTCCTTAGATCGTATTTTATAGTCCGAAAAAATTTTAGGCGATAGGGGTCCGTATTTCCCGGGTTCACTTGGAAGGCGTGGGCTATAGGACACGAAAATATGGGAATCGCGCGGAATTCTAGTTTTTTGGCCGAAAAACAGAAAAAACTAGGAACGATCATGGCTGGGCGGTGACTATGGTTCCTTAGGTCCTATTTGATAGTCTGAAAAAATTTTAGGAGATCGGGGTCCGGAGACCCGGGACCACTCGGAAGGCGTGGGCTATAACACACGAAAATATGGGATAGCGCGGAATTCTAGTTGTTTGGCCGAAAAATGCAAAAAATGAGAAACGATCATGGCGGGGAGGATACAATGGTTCCTTAGGTCGTATTTGGTAGTCCGGAAAAATTTTAGGCGATAGGGGTCCGGAGGTTTCGGAACCACTCGGAAGGTGTGGGCTATAATACACAAAAATATGGGAATCGCGCGGAATTCTAGTTGTTTGGCCGAAAAACGCAAAAAATGAGGAACGATCATGGCGGGGCGGATACTATGGTTCCTTAGGTCGTATTTGATAGTCCCGAAAAATATTAGGCGCTAGGAGTCCGGAGACCCGGTCCACTCGGAAGGCGTGGGCTATAAATAACACACAAAAATATGGGATCGCGCGGAATTCTAGTTGTTTGGCCGAAAAACGCAAAAAATGAGGAACGATCATGGCGGGGCGGATACTATGGTTCCTTAGGTCGTATTTGATAGTCCCGAAAAATATTAGGCGCTAGGAGTCCGGAGACCCGGTCCACTCGGAAGGCGTGGGCTATAAATAACACACAAAAATATGGGATCGCGCGGAATTCTAGTTGTTTGGCCGAAAAACGCAAAAAATGAGGAACGATCATGGCGGGGCGGATACTATGGTTCCTTAGGTCGTATTTGATAGTCCGGAAAAATTTTAGGCGATAGGGGTCCGGAGGTCCCGGGACCACTCGGAAGGCGTGGGCTATAACACACGAAAATATGGAAATCGCGCGGAATTCTTGTTTTTTGGCTGAAAAATGCAAAAGACTAGGAACGATCATAGCGGGGCGGTGACTATGGTTCCTTAGGTCGTATTTGATAGTCCGGTGAATTTTTAGGCGATCCGGCTCCGGGGGCCCGACCCACTCGGAAGGCGTGGGCGATAGCACACAAAAATATGGGAATCGGGCGGAATTCTAGTTTTTTGGCCAAAAAATGCAAAAAATGAGTAACGATCATGGTGAGGCGATGACTATGGTTCATTAGGCCCTAATTGATGGCCCGAAAACTTTTTAGGCGATCCTAGTCCGGCGGCCCGGCCCACTCGGAAGGCGTGGGCAATAGCACACAAAAATATGGTAATCGAGCGGAATTCTTTTTCAGTAACTTGCAAAAAATGTGGAAAGATCTTGGCAGGGCGGTGACTATGGTTCCTTTGGTCTTATTTGATAGTCCTGAAAAATATTAGGCGATAGAGGTCCGGAGGTCCCGCGACCACTCGGAAGGCGTGGGCTATAACACACAAAAATATGGGAATCGCGCGAAATTCTAGTTATTTGGCTGATAAACGCAAAAAATGAGGAACGATCATGGCGGGGCGGATACTATGGTTCCTTAGGTCGTATTTGATAGTCCGGAAAAATTTTAGGTGATAGGGGTCAGGAGGTCCCGGGACCACTTGAAAGGCGTGGGCTAAAGCACACAAAAATATGGGAATCGCGCGAAATTCTAGTCTTTTGGCCGAAAAACGCAAAACATGAGGAACGATCATGGCGGGGTGGTTACTATGGTTCCTTAGGTCGTATTTGATAGTCCGGAAAATTTTTAGGCGATCCGGCTCCGGGGGGCCCGACCCACTCGGAAGGCGTGGGCGATAGCACACAAAAATATGGGAATCGGGCGTAATTCTAGTTTTTTGGCCGAAAAATGCAAAAAATGAGGAACGATCATGGCGAGGCGGTGACTATGGTTCCTTAGGTCCTAATTGATTGCCCGAAAAGTTTTTAGGCGATCCGAGTCCGGCGGCCCGGCCCACTCTGAAGGCGTGGGCAATAGCACACAAAAATATGGTAATCGAGCGGAATTCTAGTTTTTTGGCCGAAAAATGCAATAAATGTGGAACGATCATGGCGGGGCGGTGACTACGGTTCCTTAGGTCGTATTTGATGGCCCGGAAAATTTTAGGCGATCGGGGTCCACGGCTCCCGGGACCACTCGGAAGGCGTAAGCTATAGCACACTAAAATATGCAAATCGCGCGGAGTTCTAGTTTTTTGGCCAAAAAATGCAAAGCATTTGGAACGATCATGGTGGGGCGGTGACTATGGCACCTTAGGTCGTATTTGATAGTCCGGAAAAATTTTAGGCGATCGGGGTCCGCGGCTCCCCGGACCACTTGGAAGGCGTGGGTATAGCACACAAAAATATGGAAATCGGGCGTAATTCTAGTTTTTTGGCCGAAAAATGCAAAAAATGAGAAACGATGATGGCGGGGCGGTTACTATGGTACCTTAGGTTGTATTTGACGGCCCGGAAAAATTTTAGGCGATCGGGGTCCGGGCCTCCCGGAACCACTTGGAAGGGTGGGCAATAGCACACAAAAATATTGTAATCGGGCGGAAGTCTAGTTTTTTGCCCGAAAAACGCAACAAATGAGGAATGATCATGGCTGGGCGGTGACTATGGTTCCTTAGATCGTATTTTATAGTCCGAAAAAATTTTAGGCGATAGGGGTCCGTATTTCCCGGGTTCACTTGGAAGGCGTGGGCTATAGGACACAAAAATATGGGAATCGCGCGGAATTCTAGTTTTTTGGACGAAAAACAGAAAAAACTAGGAACGATCATGGCTGGGCAGTGACTATGGTTCCTTAGGTCCTATTTGATAGTCCGGAAAAATTTTAGGCGATCGGGGTCCGGAGACCCGGGACCACTCGGAAGGCGTGGGCTATAACACACGAAAATATGGGATAGCGCGGAATTCTAGTTGTTTGGCCGAAAAATGCAAAAAATGAGAAACGATCATGGCGGGGAGGATACTATGGTTCCTTAGGTCGTATTTGGTAGTCCGGAAAAATTTTAGGCGATAGGGGTCCGGAGGTTTCGGAACCACTCGGAAGGTGTGGGCTATAATACACAAAAATATGGGAATCGCGCGGAATTCTAGTTGTTTGGCCGAAAAACGCAAAAAATGAGGAACGATCATGGCGGGGCGGATACTATGGTTCCTTAGGTCGTATTTGATAGTCCCGAAAAATATTAGGCGCTAGGGGTCCGGAGACCCGGTCCACTCGGAAGGCGTGGGCTATAAATAACACACAAAAATATGGGATCGCGCGGAATTCTAGTTGTTTGGCCGAAAAACGCAAAAAATGAGGAACGATCATGGCGGGGCGGATAATATGGTTCCTTAGGTCGTATTTGATAGTCCGGAAGAATTTTAGGCGATAGGGGTCCGGAGGTCCCGGGACCACTCGGAAGGCGTGGGCTATAACACACAAAAATATAGGATCGCACGGAATTCTAGTTGTTTGGCCAAAAAACGCAAAAAATGAGGAACGATCATGGCGGGGAGATACTATAGTTCCTTAGGACATATTTGATAGTCCGGAAAAATTTTAGGTGGTAGGGGTCCGGAGGTCACGGGACCACTCGGAAGGTGTGGGCTATAACACACAAAAATATGGGAATCGCGCGGAAGTCTTTTTCAGTAACTTGCAAAAAATGTGGAAAGATCTTGGCAGGGTGGTGACTATGGTTCCTTTGGTCTTATTTGATAGTCCGGAAAAATATTAGGCGATAGGGGTCCGGAGGTCCCGCGACCACTCGGAAGGCGTGGGCTATAACACACAAAAATATGGGAATCACGCGGAATTCTAGTTGTTTGGCCGAAAAATGAAAATAAATGAGGAACGATCATGGCGGGGCGGATACTATGGTTCCTTAGGTCGTATTTGATAGTCCGGAAAAATTTTAGGTGATAGGGGTCAGGAGGTCCCGGGACCACTCGGAAGGCATGGGCTATAACACACAAAAATATGGGAATCGCGCGGAATTCTAGTCTTTTGGCCGAAAAATGCAAAAAATGAGGAACGATCATGGCGGGGCGGATACTATGGTTCCTTAGGTCGTATTTGATAGTCCGGAAAAATTTTAGGCGATAGGGGTCCGGAGGTCCCGGGACCACTCGGAAGGCGTGGGCTATAACACACAAAAATATAGGATCGCGCGGAATTCTAGTTGTTTGGCCAAAAAAAGCAAAAAATGAGGAACGATCATGGCGGGGCGGATACTATGGTTCATTAGGCCCTAATTGATGGCCCGAAAACTTTTTAGGCGATCCTAGTCCGGCGGCCCGGCCCACTCGGAAGGCGTGGGCAATAGCACACAAAAATATGGTAATCGAGCGGAATTCTTTTTCAGTAACTTGCAAAAAATGTGGAAAGATCTTGGCAGGGCGGTGACTATGGTTCCTTTGGTCTTATTTGATAGTCCTGAAAAATATTAGGCGATAGAGGTCCGGAGGTCCCGCGACCACTCGGAAGGCGTGGGCTATAACACACAAAAATATGGGAATCGCGCGAAATTCTAGTTATTTGGCTGATAAACGCAAAAAATGAGGAACGATCATGGCGGGGCGGATACTATGGTTCCTTAGGTCGTATTTGATAGTCCGGAAAAATTTTAGGTGATAGGGGTCAGGAGGTCCCGGGACCACTTGAAAGGCGTGGGCTAAAGCACACAAAAATATGGGAATCGCGCGAAATTCTAGTCTTTTGGCCGAAAAACGCAAAACATGAGGAACGATCATGGCGGGGTGGTTACTATGGTTCCTTAGGTCGTATTTGATAGTCCGGAAAATTTTTAGGCGATCCGGCTCCGGGGGCCCGACCCACTCGGAAGGCGTGGGCGATAGCACACAAAAATATGGGAATCGGGCGTAATTCTAGTTTTTTGGCCGAAAAATGCAAAAAATGAGGAACGATCATGGCGAGGCGGTGACTATGGTTCCTTAGGTCCTAATTGATTGCCCGAAAAGTTTTTAGGCGATCCGAGTCCGGCGGCCCGGCCCACTCTGAAGGCGTGGGCAATAGCACACAAAAATATGGTAATCGAGCGGAATTCTAGTTTTTTGGCCGAAAAATGCAATAAATGTGGAACGATCATGGCGGGGCGGTGACTACGGTTCCTTAGGTCGTATTTGATGGCCCGGAAAATTTTAGGCGATCGGGGTCCACGGCTCCCGGGACCACTCGGAAGGCGTAAGCTATAGCACACTAAAATATGCAAATCGCGCGGAGTTCTAGTTTTTTGGCCAAAAAATGCAAAGCATTTGGAACGATCATGGTGGGGCGGTGACTATGGCACCTTAGGTCGTATTTGATAGTCCGGAAAAATTTTAGGCGATCGGGGTCCGCGGCTCCCCGGACCACTTGGAAGGCGTGGGTATAGCACACAAAAATATGGAAATCGGGCGTAATTCTAGTTTTTTGGCCGAAAAATGCAAAAAATGAGAAACGATGATGGCGGGGCGGTTACTATGGTACCTTAGGTTGTATTTGACGGCCCGGAAAAATTTTAGGCGATCGGGGTCCGGGCCTCCCGGAACCGCTTGGAAGGGTGGGCAATAGCACACAAAAATATTGTAATCGGGCGGAAGTCTAGTTTTTTGCCCGAAAAACGCAACAAATGAGGAATGATCATGGCTGGGCGGTGACTATGGTTCCTTAGATCGTATTTTATAGTCCGAAAAAATTTTAGGCGATAGGGGTCCGTATTTCCCGGGTTCACTTGGAAGGCGTGGGCTATAGGACACGAAAATATGGGAATCGCGCGGAATTCTAGTTTTTTGGACGAAAAACAGAAAAAACTAGGAACGATCATGGCTGGGCAGTGACTATGGTTCCTTAGGTCCTATTTGATAGTCCGGAAAAATTTTAGGCGATCGGGGTCCGGAGACCCGGGACCACTCGGAAGGCGTGGGCTATAACACACGAAAATATGGGATAGCGCGGAATTCTAGTTGTTTGGCCGAAAAATGCAAAAAATGAGAAACGATCATGGCGGGGAGGATACTATGGTTCCTTAGGTCGTATTTGGTAGTCCGGAAAAATTTTAGGCGATAGGGGTCCGGAGGTTTCGGAACCACTCGGAAGGTGTGGGCTATAATACACAAAAATATGGGAATCGCGCGGAATTCTAGTTGTTTGGCCGAAAAACGCAAAAAATGAGGAACGATCATGGCGGGGCGGATACTATGGTTCCTTAGGTCGTATTTGATAGTCCCGAAAAATATTAGGCGCTAGGGGTCCGGAGACCCGGTCCACTCGGAAGGCGTGGGCTATAAATAACACACAAAAATATGGGATCGCGCGGAATTCTAGTTGTTTGGCCGAAAAACGCAAAAAATGAGGAACGATCATGGCGGGGCGGATAATATGGTTCCTTAGGTCGTATTTGATAGTCCGGAAGAATTTTAGGCGATAGGGGTCCGGAGGTCCCGGGACCACTCGGAAGGCGTGGGCTATAACACACAAAAATATAGGATCGCACGGAATTCTAGTTGTTTGGCCAAAAAACGCAAAAAATGAGGAACGATCATGGCGGGGAGATACTATAGTTCCTTAGGACATATTTGATAGTCCGGAAAAATTTTAGGTGGTAGGGGTCCGGAGGTCACGGGACCACTCGGAAGGTGTGGGCTATAACACACAAAAATATGGGAATCGCGCGGAAGTCTTTTTCAGTAACTTGCAAAAAATCTGGAAAGATCTTGGCAGGGTGGTGACTATGGTTCCTTTGGTCTTATTTGATAGTCCGGAAAAATATTAGGCGATCGGGGTCCGGAGGTCCCGCGACCACTCGGAAGGCGTGGGCTATAACACACAAAAATATGGGAATCACGCGGAATTCTAGTTGTTTGGCCGAAAAATGAAAATAAATGAGGAACGATCATGGCGGGGCGGATACTATGGTTCCTTAGGTCGTATTTGATAGTCCGGAAAAATTTTAGGTGATAGGGGTCAGGAGGTCCCGGGACCACTCGGAAGGCATGGGCTATAACACACAAAAATATGGGAATCGCGCGGAATTCTAGTCTTTTGGCCGAAAAATGCAAAAAATGAGGAACGATCATGGCGGGGCGGATACTATGGTTCCTTAGGTCGTATTTGATAGTCCGGAAAAATTTTAGGCGATAGGGGTCCGGAGGTCCCGGGACCACTCGGAAGGCGTGGGCTATAACACACAAAAATATAGGATCGCGCGGAATTCTAGTTGTTTGGCCAAAAAAAGCAAAAAATGAGGAACGATCATGGCGGGGCGGATACTATGGTTCCTTAGGTCATATTTGATAGTCCGGAAAAATTTTAGGCGATAGGGGTCAGGAGGTCCCGGGACCACTCGGAAGGTGTGGGCTATAACACACAAATATATGGGAATCGCGCGGAAGTCTTTTTCAGTAACTTGCAAAAAATGTGGAAAGATCTTGGCAGGGCGGTGACTATGGTTCCTTTGGTCTTATTTGATAGTCCTGAAAAATATTAGGCGATAGAGGTCCGGAGGTCCCGCGACCACTCGGAAGGCGTGGGCTATAACACACAAAAATATGGGAATCGCGCGGAATTCTAGTTATTTGGCTGATAAACGCAAAAAATGAGGAACGATCATGGCGGGGCGGATACTATGGTTCCTTAGGTCGTATTTGATAGTCCGGAAAAATTTTAGGTGATAGGGGTCAGGAGGTCCCGGGACCACTTGAAAGGCGTGGGCTAAAGCACACAAAAATATGGGAATCGCGCGAAATTCTAGTCTTTTGGCCGAAAAACGCAAAACATGAGGAACGATCATGGCGGGGTGGTTACTATGGTTCCTTAGGTCGTATTTGATAGTCCGGAAAATTTTTAGGCGATCCGGCTCCGGGGGCCCGACCCACTCGGAAGGCGTGGGCGATAGCACACAAAAATATGGGAATCGGGCGTAATTCTAGTTTTTTGGCCGAAAAATGCAAAAAATGAGGAACGATCATGGCGGGGTGGTTACTATGGTTCCTTAGGTCGTATTTGATAGTCCGGAAAATTTTTAGGCGATCCGGCTCCGGGGGCCCGACCCACTCGGAAGGCGTGGGCGATAGCACACAAAAATATGGGAATCGGGCGTAATTCTAGTTTTTTGGCCGAAAAATGCAAAAAATGAGGAACGATCATGGCGAGGCGGTGACTATGGTTCCTTAGGTCCTAATTGATTGCCCGAAAATTTTTTAGGCGATCCGAGTCCGGCGGCCCGGCCCACTCTGAAGGCGTGGGCAATAGCACACAAAAATATGGTAATCGGGCGGAATTCTAGTTTTTTGCCCGAAAAATGCAACAAATGAGGAATGATCATGGCTGGGCGGTGACTATGGTTCCTTAGGTCATATTTTATAGTCCGAAAAAATTTTAGGCGATAGGGGTCCGGATTTCCCGGGTTCACTTGGAAGGCGTGGGCTATAGGACACGAAAATATGGGAATCGCGCGGAATTCTCGTTTTTTGGCCGAAAAACAGAAAAAACTAGGAACGATCATGGCTAGGCGTTGACTATGGTTCCTTAGGTCTTATTTGATAGTCCGGAAAAATTTTAGGCGATCGGGGTCCGGAGACCCGGGACCACTCGGAAGGCGTGGGCTATAACACACGAAAATATGGGATAGCGCGGAAATCTAGTTGTTTGGCCGAAAAACGCAAAAAATGAGGAACGATCATGGCGGGGCGGATACTATGGTTCCTTAGGTCGTATTTGGTAGTCCGGAAAAAATTTAGGCGATAGGGGTCCGGAGGTCCCGGAACCACTCGGAAGGTGTGGGCTATAATACACAAAAATATGGGAATCGCGCGGAATTCTAGTTGTTTGGCCGAAAAACGCAAAAAATGAGGAACGATCATGGCGGTGCGGATACTATGGTTCCTTAGGTCGTATTTGATAGTCCGGAAAAATTTTAGGCGATAGGGGTCCGGAGACCCGGGACCACTCGGAAGGCGTGGGCTATAAAACACAAAAATATGGGATCGCGCGGAATTCTAGTTGTTTGGCCGAAAAACGCAAAAAATGAGGAACGATCATGGCGGGGCGGATACTATGGTTCCTTAGGTCGTATTTGATAGTCCGGAATAATTTGAGGCGATAGGGGTCCGGAGGTCCCGGGACCACTCGGAAGGCGTGGGCTAAATCACACAAAAATATAGGATCGCGCGGAATTCTAGTTGTTTGGCCAAAAAACGCAAAAAATGAGGAACGATCATGGCGGGGCGGATACTATGGTTCCTTAGGTCATATTTGGTAGTCCGAAAAAAAATTTTAGGCGATAGGGGTCCGGAGGTCCCGGGACCACTCGGAAGGTGTGGGCTATAACACACAAAAATATGGGAATCGCGCGGAAGTCTCTTCAGAAACTTGCAAAAAATGTGGAAAGATCTTGGCAGGGCGGTGACTATGGTTCCTTTGGTCTTATTTGATAGTCCGGAAAAATATTAGGCGATAGGGGTCCGGAGGTCCCGCGACCACTCGGAAGGCGTGGGCTATAACACACAAAAATATGGGAATCGCGCGGAATTCTAGTTGTTTGGCCGAAAAATGCAAAAAATGAGGAACGATCATGGCGGGGCGGATACTATGGTTCCTTAGGTCGTATTTGATAGTCCGGAAAAAAATTAAGGCGATTGGGGTCCGCGGCTCCCTGGACCACTTGGAAGGCGTGGGTATAGCACACGAAAATATGGGAATCGGGCGTAATTCTAGTTTTTTGGCCGAAAAATGAGAAACGATGATGGCGAGGTGGTTACTATGGTTCCTTAGGTCGTTTTTGACGGCCCGGAAAATTTTTAGGCGATCGGGGTCCGGGGGTCCCGCAACCACTTGGAAGGGTGGGCAATAGCACACAAAAATATTGTAATCGGGCAGAATTCTAGTTTTTTGGCCGAAAAACGCAACAAATGAGGAATGATCATGGCTGGGCGGTGACTATGGTTCCTTAGGTCGTATTTTATAGTCCGGAAAAATTTTAGGCGATAGGGGTCCGGATTTCCCGGGTTCACTTGGAAGGCGTGGGCTATAGGACACGAAAATATGGGAATTGCGCGGTATTCTAGTTTTTTGGCCGAAAAAAAGAAAAAACTAGGAACGATCATGGCTGGGCGGTGACTATGGTTCCTTAGGTCTTATTTGATAGTCCGAAAAAATTTTAGGCGATCGGGGTCCGGAGACCCGGGACCACTCGGAAGGCGTGGGCTATAACACACGAAAATATGGGATAGCGCGGAATTCTAGTTGTTTGGCAGAAAAACGCAAAAAATGAGGAACGATCATGGCGGGGCGGATACTATGGTTTCTTAGGTCGTATTTGGTAGTCCGGAAAAATTTTAGGCGATAGGGGTCCGGGGGTCCCGGAACCACTCGGAAGGTGTGGGCTATAATACACAAAAATATGGGAATCGCACGGAATTCTAGTTGTTTGGCCGGAAAACGCAAAAAATGAGGAACGATCATGGCGGGGCGGATACTATGGTTCCTTAGGTCGTATTTGATAGTCCGGAAAAATATTAGGCGATAGGGGTCCGGAGACCTGGGACCACTCGGAAGGCGTGGGCTATAACACACGAAAATATGGGATAGCGCGGAATTCTAGTTGTTTGGCCGAAAAACGCAAAAAATGAGGAACGATCATGGCGGGGCGGATACTATGGTTCCTTAGGTCGTATTTGGTAGTCCGGAAAAATTTTAGGCGATAGGGGTCCGGAGGACCCGGAACCACTCGGAAGGTGTGGGCTATAATACACAAAAATATGGGAATCGCGCGGAAATCTAGTTGTTTGGCCGATAAACGCAAAAAATGAGGAACGATCATGGCGGGGCGGATACTATGGTTCCTTAGGTCGTATTTGATAGTCCGGATAAATATTAGGCAATAGGGGTCCGGAGACCCGGGACCACTCGGAAGGTGTGGGCTATAATACACATAAATATGGGAATCGCGCGGAATTCTAGTTGTTTGGCCGAAAAATGCAAAAAATGAGGAACGATCATGGCGGGGCGGATACTATGGTTCCTTAGGTCGTATTTGATAGTCCGGAAAAATATTAGGCGATAGGGGTCCGGAGACCCGGGACCACTCGGAAGGCGTGGGCTATAACACACAAAAATATGGGATCGCGCGGAATTCTAGTTGTTTGGCCGAAAAATGCAAAAAATGAGGAACGATCATGGCGGGGCGGATACTATGGTTACTTAGGTCGTATTTGATAGTCCGGAAAAATTTTAGGCGATAGGGGTCCGGAGGTCCCGGGACCACTCGAAAGGCGTGGGCTATAACACACAAAAATATAGGATCGCGCGGAATTCTAATTGTTTGGCCAAAAAACGCAAAAAATGAGGAACGATCATGGCGGGGCGGATACTATTGTTCCTTAGGTCATATTTGATAGTCCGGAAAAATTTTAGGCGATAGGGGTCCGGAGGTCCCGGGACCACTCGGACGGTGTGGGCTATAACACACAAAAATATGGGAATCGCGCGGAAGTCTTTTTCAGTAACTTGCAAAAAATGTGGAAAGATCTTGGCAGGGCGGTGACTATGGTTCCTTTGGGCTTATTTGATAGTCCAGAAAAATATTAGGCGATAGGGGTCCGGAGGTCCCGCGACCACTCGGAAGGCGTGGGCTATAACACACAAAAATATGGGAATCGCACGGAAGTCTTTTCAGAAACTTGCAAAAAATGTGGAAAGATCTTGGCAGGGCGGTGACTATGGTTCCTTTGGTCTTATTTGATAGTCCGAAAAAATATTAGGCGATAGGGGTCCGGAGGTCCCGCGACCACTCGGAAGGCGTGGGCTATAACACACAAAAATATGGGAATCGCGCGGAATTCTAGTTGTTTGGCCGAAAAACACAAAATAATGAGGAACGATCATGGCGGGGCGGATACTATGGTTCCTTAGGTCGTATTTGATAGTCCGGAAAAAATTTAGGCGATCGGGGTCCGCGGCTCACCGAACCACTTGGAAGGCGTGGGTATAGCACACGAAAATATGGGAATCGGGCGTAATTCTAGTTTTTTGGCCGAAAAATAAGAAACGATGATGGCGGGGCGGTTACTATGGTTCCTTAGGTCGTATTTGACGGCCCGGAAAATTTTTAGGCGATCGGGGTCCGGGGGTCCCGCAACCACTTGGAAGGGTGGGCAATAGCACACAAAAATATTGTAATCGGGCGGAATTCTAGTTTTTTGGCCGAAAAACGCAACAAATGAGGAATGATCATGGCTGGGCGGTGACTATGGTTCCTTAGGTCATATTTGATAGACCGGAAAAATTTTAGGCGATAGGGGTCCGGATTTCTCGAGTTCACTTGGAAGGCGTGGGCTATAGGACACGAAAATATGGGAATCGCGCGGAATTCTAGTTTTTTGGACGAAAAAATGAAAAAACTAGGAACGATCATGGCTGGGCGGTGACTATGGTTCCTTAGGTCTTATTTGATAGTCCGGAAAAATTTTAGGCGATCGGGGTCCGGGGACCCGGGACCACTCGGAAGGCGTGGGCTATAACACACGAAAATATGGGATAGCGCGGAATTCTAGTTGTTTGGCCGAAAAACGCAAAAAATGAGGAACGATCATGGCGGGGCGGATACTATGATTTCTTAGGTCGTATTTGGTAGTCCGAAAAAATTTTAGGCGATAGGGGTCCGGAGGTCCCGGAACCACTCGGAAGGTGTGGGCTATAATACACAAAAATATGGGAATCGCGCGGAATTCTAGTTGTTTGGCCGAAAAATGCAAAAAATGAGGAACGATCATGGCGGGGCGGATACTATGGTTCCTTAGGTCGTATTTGATAGTCCGGAAAAAATTTAGGCGATCGGGGTCCGCGGCTCCCCGGACCACTTGGAAGGCGTGGGTATAGCACACGAAAATATGGGAATCGGGCGTAATTCTACTTTTTTGGCCGAAAAACGCAAAAAATGAGGAACGATCATGGCGGGGCGGATACTATGGTTCCTTAGGTCGTATTTGGTAGTCCGGAAAAATTTTAGGCGATAGGGGTCCGGAGGTCCCGGAACCACTCGGAAGGTGTGGGCTATAATACACAAAAATATGGGAATCGCGCGGAATTCTAGTTGTTTGGCCGAAAAACGCAAAAAATGAGGAACGATCATGGCGGGGCGGATACTATGGTTCCTTAGGTCGTATTTGATAGTCCGGAAAAATATTAGGCGATAGGGGTCCGAAGACCCGGGACCACTCGGAAGGCGTGGGCTATAACACCCAAAAATATGGGATCGCGCGAAATTCTAGTTGTTTGGCCGAAAAACGCAAAAAATGAGGAACGATCATGGCGGGGCGGATACTATGGTTACATAGGTCGTATATGATAGTCCGGAAAAATTTTAGGCGATAGGGGTCCGGAGGTCCCGGGACCAATCGAAAGGCATGGGCTATAACACACAAAAATATAGGATCGCGCGGAATTCTAATTGTTTGGCCAAAAAACGCAAAAAATGAGGAACGATCATGGCGGGGCGGATACTATGGTTCCTTAGGTCATATTTGATAGTCCGGAAAAATTTTAGGCGATAGGGGTCCGGAGGTCCCGGGACCACTCGGAAGGTGTGGGCTATAACACACAAAAATATGGGAATCGCGCGGAAGTCTTTTTCAGTAACTTGCAAAAAATGTGGAAAGATCTTGGCAGGGCGGTGACTATGGTTCCTTTGGTCTTATTTGATAGTCCGGAAAAATATTAGGCGATATGGGTCCGGAGGTCCCGCGACCACACAAAAATATGGGAATCGCGCGGAATTCTAGTTGTTTGGCCGAAAAACGCAAAAAATGAGGAACGATCATGGCGGGGAGGATACTATGGTTCCTTAGGTCGTATTTGATAGTCCGGAAAAATTTTAGGCGATAGGGGTCCGGAGTTCACGGGTTCACTTGGAAGGCGTGGGCTATAGGACACGAAAATATGGGAATCGCGCGGAATTCTAGTTTTTTGGCCGAAAAATGGAAAAAACTAGGAACGATCATGGCTGGGCGGTGACTATGGTTCCTTAGGTCTTATTTGATAGTCCGGAAAATTTTTAGGCGATAGGGGTCCGGAGACCCGGGACCACTCGGAAGGCGTGGGCTATAACACACAAAAATATGGGATCGCGCGGTATTCTAGTTGTTTGGCCGAAAAAGGCAAAAAATGAGGAACGATCATTTCAGGGCGGATACTATGGTTCCTTAGGTCGTATTTGATAGTCCGGAAAAATTTTAGGCAATAGGGGTCCGGAGGTCCCGGGACCACTCGGAAGGTGTGGGCTATAACACACAAAAATTTGGGAATCCCGCGGAATTCTAGTTGTTTGGCCGAAAAAGGCAAAAATGAGGAACGATCATGGCGGGGCGGATACTATGGTTCCTTAGGTCGTATTTGATAGTCCGGGAAAATTTTAGGCGATAGGGATCAGGAGGTCCCGGGACCACTCGGAAGGCATGGGGTATAACACACAAAAATATGGGAATCGCGCGGAATTCTAGTCTTTTGGCCGAAAAACGCAAAAAATGAGGAACGATCATGGCGGGGTGGTTACTATGGTTCCTTAGGTCGTATTTGATGGCCCGAAAATTTTTTAGGCGATCGGGGTTCGGGGTTCCCGGGACCCCTTGGAAGGCGTGAGCTAAATTTAGCACACGCAAATATGGAAATCGCGCGGAATTCTAGTTTTTTGGCTGAAAAACGCAAAAGACTAGGAACGATCATGGCGGGGCGGTGACTATGGTTCCTTAGGTCGTATTTGATAGTCCGGAAAATTTTTAGGGGATCCGGCTCCGGGGGGCCCGACCCACTCGGAAGGCGTGGGCGATAGCACACAAAAATATGGGAATCAGGCGGAATTCTAGTTTTTTGGCCAAAAAATGCAAAAAATGAGGAACGATCATGGCGAGGTGGTGACTATGGTTCCTAAGGTCCTAATTGATGGCCCGAAAATTTTTTAGGCGATCCGAGTCCGGCGGCCCGGCCCACTCGGAAGGCGTGGGCAATAGCATACAAAAATATGGTAATCGAGCGGAATTCTAGTTTTTTGGCCGAAAAACGCAATAAATAAGGAACGATCATGGCGGGGCGGTGACTATGGTTCCTTAGGTCATATTTGATAGTCCGGAAAAATTTTAGGCGATAGGGGTCCGGAGTTCCCGGGTTCACTTGGAAGGCGTGGGCTATAGGACACGAAAATATGGGAATCGCGCGGAATTCTAGTTTTTTGGCCGAAAAACGGAAAAAACTAGGAACGATCATGGCTGGGCGGTGACTATGGTTCCTTAGGTCTTATTTGATAGTCCGGAAAATTTTTAGGCGATAGGGGTCCGGAGCCCCGGGACCACTCGGAAGGCGTGGGCTATAACACACAAAAATATGGGATCGCGCGGTATGCTAGTTGTTTTGCCGAAAAACGCAAAAAATGAGGAACGATCATTTTGGGGCGGATACTATGTTTACTTAGGTCGTATTTGATAGTCCGGAAAAATTTTAGGCGATAGGGGTCCGGAGGTCCCGGGACCACTCGGAAGGTGTGGGCTATAACACACAAAAATTTGGGAATCGCGCGGAATTCTAGTTGTTTGGCCGAAAAAGGCAAAAATGAGGAACGATCATGGCGGGGCGGATACTATGGTTCCTTAGGTCGTATTTGATAGTCCGGGAAAATTTTAGGCGATAGGGGTCAGGAGGTCCCGGGACCACTCGGAAGGCATGGGGTATAACACACAAAAATATGGGAATCGCGCGGAATTCTAGTCTTTTGGCCGAAAAACGCAAAAAATGAGGAACGATCATGGCGGGGTGGTTACTATGGTTCCTTAGGTCGTATTTGATGGCCCGGAAAATTTTTAGGCGATCGGGGTTCGGGGTTCCCGGGACCCCTTGGAAGGCGTGAGCTAAATTTAGCACACGAAAATATGGAAATCGCGCGGAATTCTAGTTTTTTGGCTAAAAAACGCAAAAGACTAGGAACGATCATGGCGGGGCGGTGACTATGGTTCCTTAGGTCGTATTTGATAGTGCGGAAAATTTTTAGGCGATCCGGCTCCGGGGGGCCCGACCCACTCGGAAGGCGTGGGCGATAGCACACAAAAATATGGGAATCAGGCGGAATTCTAGTTTTTTGGCCAAAAAATGCAAAAAATGAGGAACGATCATTGCGTTGCGGTGACTATGGTTCCTTAGGTCCTAATTGATTGCCCGAAAATTTTTTAGGCGATCCGAGTCCGACGGCCCGGCCCACTCGGAAGGCGTGGGCAATAGCACACAAAAATATGGTAATCGAGCGGAATTCTAGTTTTTTGGCCGAAAAACGCAATAAATGAGGAACGATCATGGCGGGGCGGTGACTATAGTTCCTTAGGTCGTATTTGACAGTCCGTAAAAATTTTAGGCGATAGGGGTCCGGAGTTCCCGGGTTCACTTGGAAGGCGTGGGCTATAGGACACGAAAATATGGGAATCGCGCGGAATTCTAGTTTTTTGGCCGAAAAACGGAAAAAACTAGGAACGATCATGGCTGGGCGGTGACTATGGTTCCTTAGGTCTTATTTGATAGTCCGGAAAATTTTTAGGCGATAGGGGTCCGGAGACCCGGGACCACTCGGAAGGCGTGGGCTATAACACACAAAAATATGGGATCGCGCGGTATTCTAGTTGTTTGGCCGAAAAACGCAAAAAATGAGGAACGATCATTTCGGGGCGGATACTATGGTTCCTTAGGTCATATTTGATAGTCCGGAAAAATTTTAGGCGATAGGGGTCCGGAGGTCCCGGGACCACTCGGAAGGTGTGGGCTATAACACACAAAAATTTGGGAATCGCGCGGAATTCTAGTTGTTTGGCCGAAAAAGGCAAAAATGAGGAACGATCATGGCGGGGCGGATACTATGGTTCCTTAGGTCGTATTTGATAGTCCGGGAAAATTTTAGGCGATAGGGGTCAGGAGGTCCCGGGACCACTCGGAAGGCATGGGCTATAACACACAAAAATATGGGAATCGCGCGGAATTCTAGTCTTTTGGCCGAAAAACGCAAAAAATGAGGAACGATCATGGCGGGGTGGTTACTATGGTTCCTTAGGTCGTATTTGATGGCCCGGAAAATTTTTAGGCGATCGGGGTTCGGGGTTCCCGGGACCCCTTGGAAGGCGTGGGCTAAAGCACACGAAAATATGGAAATCGCGCGGAATTCTAGTTTTTTGGCTGAAAAATGCAAAAGACTAGGAACGATCATGGCGGGGCGGTGACTATGGTTCCTTAGGTCGTATTTGATAGTCCGGAAAATTTTTAGGCGATCCGGCTCCGGGGGGCCCGACCCACTCGGAAGGCGTGGGCGATAGCACACAAAAATATGGGAATCAGGCGGAATTCTAGTTTTTTGGCCAAAAAATGCAAAAAATGAGGAACGATCATTGCGTTGCGGTGACTATGGTTCCTTTGGTCCTAATTGGTGGCCCGAAATTTTTTTAGGCGATCCGAGTCTGGCGGCCCGGCCCACTCAGAAGGCGTGGGCAATAGCACACAAAAATATGGTAATCGAGCGGAATTCTAGTTTTTTGGCCGAAAAATGCAATAAATGAGGAACGATCATGGCGGGGCGGTGACTATGGTTCCTTAGGTCGTATTTGACAGTCCGTAAAAATTTTAGGCGATAGGGGTCCGGAGTTCCCGGGTTCACTTGGAAGGCGTGGGCTATAGGACACGAAAATATGGGAATCGCGCGGAATTCTAGTTTTTTGGCCGAAAAACGGAAAAAACTAGGAACGATCATGGCTGGGCGGTGACTATGGTTCCTTAGGTCTTATTTGATAGTCCGGAAAATTTTTAGGTGATAGGGGTCCGGAGACCCGGGACCACTCGGAAGGTGTGGGCTATAACACACAAAAATATGGGATAGCGCGGAATTCTAGTTGTTTGGCCGAAAAACGCAAAAAATGAGGAACGATCATGGCGGGGCGGATACTATGGTTCCTTAGGTCGTATTTGATAGTCCGGAAAAATTTTAGGCGATAGGGGTCCGGAGGTCCCGGGACCACTCGGAAGGTGTGGGCTATAATACACAAAAATATGGGAATCGCGCGGAATTCTAGTTGTTTGGCCGAAAAACGCAAAAAATGAGGAACGATCATGGCGGGGCGGATACTATGGTTCCTTAGGTCGTATTTGATAGTCCGGAAAAATATTAGGCGATAGGGGTCCGGAGACCCGGGACCACTCGGAAGGCGTGGGCTATAACACCCAAAAATATGGGATCGCGCGAAATTCTAGTTGTTTGGCCGAAAAACGCAAAAAATGAGGAACGATCATGGCGGGGCGGATACTATGGTTACATAGGTCGTATATGATAGTCCGGAAAAATTTTAGGCGATAGGGGTCCGGAGGTCCCGGGACCAATCGAAAGGCATGGGCTATAACACACAAAAATATAGGATCGCGCGGAATTCTAATTGTTTGGCCAAAAAACGCAAAAAATGAGGAACGATCATGGCGGTGCGGATACTATGGTTCCTTAGGTCATATTTGATAGTCCGGAAAAATTTTAGGCGATAGGGGTCCGGAGGTCCCGGGACCACTCGGAAGGTGTGGGCTATAACACACAAAAATATGGGAATCGCGCGGAAGTCTTTTTCAGTAACTTGCAAAAAATGTGGAAAGATCTTGGCAGGGCGGTGACTATGGTTCCTTTGGTCTTATTTGATAGTCCGGAAAAATATTAGGCGATATGGGTCCGGAGGTCCCGCGACCACACAAAAATATGGGAATCGCGCGGAATTCTAGTTGTTTGGCCGAAAAACGCAAAAAATGAGGAACGATCATGGCGGGGAGGATACTATGGTTCCTTAGGTCGTATTTGATAGTCCGGAAAAATTTTAGGCGATAGGGGTCCGGAGTTCACGGGTTCACTTGGAAGGCGTGGGCTATAGGACACGAAAATATGGGAATCGCGCGGAATTCTAGTTTTTTGGCCGAAAAATGGAAAAAACTAGGAACGATCATGGCTGGGCGGTGACTATGGTTCCTTAGGTCTTATTTGATAGTCCGGAAAATTTTTAGGCGATAGGGGTCCGGAGACCCGGGACCACTCGGAAGGCGTGGGCTATAACACACAAAAATATGGGATCGCGCGGTATTCTAGTTGTTTGGCCGAAAAAGGCAAAAAATGAGGAACGATCATTTCAGGGCGGATACTATGGTTCCTTAGGTCGTATTTGATAGTCCGGAAAAATTTTAGGCAATAGGGGTCCGGAGGTCCCGGGACCACTCGGAAGGTGTGGGCTATAACACACAAAAATTTGGGAATCCCGCGGAATTCTAGTTGTTTGGCCGAAAAAGGCAAAAATGAGGAACGATCATGGCGGGGCGGATACTATGGTTCCTTAGGTCGTATTTGATTGTCCGGGAAAATTTTAGGCGATAGGGATCAGGAGGTCCCGGGACCACTCGGAAGGCATGGGGTATAACACACAAAAATATGGGAATCGCGCGGAATTCTAGTCTTTTGGCCGAAAAACGCAAAAAATGAGGAACGATCATGGCGGGGTGGTTACTATGGTTCCTTAGGTCGTATTTGATGGCCCGAAAATTTTTTAGGCGATCGGGGTTCGGGGTTCCCGGGACCCCTTGGAAGGCGTGAGCTAAATTTAGCACACGCAAATATGGAAATCGCGCGGAATTCTAGTTTTTTGGCTGAAAAACGCAAAAGACTAGGAACGATCATGGCGGGGCGGTGACTATGGTTCCTTAGGTCGTATTTGATAGTCTGGAAAATTTTTAGGGGATCCGGCTCCGGGGGCCCGACCCACTCGGAAGGCGTGGGCGATAGCACACAAAAATATGGGAATCAGGCGGAATTCTAGTTTTTTGGCCAAAAAATGCAAAAAATGAGGAACGATCATGGCGAGGTGGTGACTATGGTTCCTAAGGTCCTAATTGATGGCCCGAAAATTTTTTAGGCGATCCGAGTCCGGCGGCCCGGCCCACTCGGAAGGCGTGGGCAATAGCATACAAAAATATGGTAATCGAGCGGAATTCTAGTTTTTTGGCCGAAAAACGCAATAAATGAGGAACGATCATGGCGGGGCGGTGACTATGGTTCCTTAGGTCATATTTGATAGTCCGGAAAAATTTTAGGCGATAGGGGTCCGGAGTTCCCGGGTTCACTTGGAAGGCGTGGGCTATAGGACACGAAAATATGGGAATCGCGCGGAATTCTAGTTTTTTGGCCGAAAAACGGAAAAAACTAGGAACGATCATGGCTGGGCGGTGACTATGGTTCCTTAGGTCTTATTTGATAGTCCGGAAAATTTTTAGGCGATAGGGGTCCGGAGCCCCGGGACCACTCGGAAGGCGTGGGCTATAACACACAAAAATATGGGATCGCGCGGTATGCTAGTTGTTTTGCCGAAAAACGCAAAAAATGAGGAACGATCATTTTGGGGCGGATACTATGTTTACTTAGGTCGTATTTGATAGTCCGGAAAAATTTTAGGCGATAGGGGTCCGGAGGTCCCGGGACCACTCGGAAGGTGTGGGCTATAACACACAAAAATTTGGGAATCGCGCGGAATTCTAGTTGTTTGGCCGAAAAAGGCAAAAATGAGGAACGATCATGGCGGGGCGGATACTATGGTTCCTTAGGTCGTATTTGATAGTCCGGGAAAATTTTAGGCGATAGGGGTCAGGAGGTCCCGGGACCACTCGGAAGGCATGGGGTATAACACACAAAAATATGGGAATCGCGCGGAATTCTAGTCTTTTGGCCGAAAAACGCAAAAAATGAGGAACGATCATGGCGGGGTGGTTACTATGGTTCCTTAGGTCGTATTTGATGGCCCGGAAAATTTTTAGGCGATCGGGGTTCGGGGTTCCCGGGACCCCTTGGAAGGCGTGAGCTAAATTTAGCACACGAAAATATGGAAATCGCGCGGAATTCTAGTTTTTTGGCTGAAAAACGCAAAAGACTAGGAACGATCATGGCGGGGCGGTGACTATGGTTCCTTAGGTCGTATTTGATAGTCCGGAAAATTTTTAGGCGATCCGGCTCCGGGGGCCCGACCCACTCGGAAGGCGTGGGCGATAGCACACAAAAATATGGGAATCAGGCGGAATTCTAGTTTTTTGGCCAAAAAATGCAAAAAAATGAGGAACGATCATTGCGTTGCGGTGACTATGGTTCCTTAGGTCCTAATTGATTGCCCGAAAATTTTTTAGGCGATCCGAGTCCGACGGCCCGGCCCACTCGGAAGGCGTGGGCAATAGCACACAAAAATATGGTAATCGAGCGGAATTCTAGTTTTTTGGCCGAAAAACGCAATAAATGAGGAACGATCATGGCGGGGCGGTGACTATAGTTCCTTAGGTCGTATTTGACAGTCCGTAAAAATTTTAGGCGATAGGGGTCCGGAGTTCCCGGGTTCACTTGGAAGGCGTGGGCTATAGGACACGAAAATATGGGAATCGCGCGGAATTCTAGTTTTTTGGCCGAAAAACGGAAAAAACTAGGAACGATCATGGCTGGGCGGTGACTATGGTTCCTTAGGTCTTATTTGATAGTCCGGAAAATTTTTAGGCGATAGGGGTCCGGAGACCCGGGACCACTCGGAAGGCGTGGGCTATAACACACAAAAATATGGGATCGCGCGGTATTCTAGTTGTTTGGCCGAAAAACGCAAAAAATGAGGAACGATCATTTCGGGGCGGATACTATGGTTCCTTAGGTCATATTTGATAGTCCGGAAAAATTTTAGGCGATAGGGGTCCGGAGGTCCCGGGACCACTCGGAAGGTGTGGGCTATAACACACAAAAATTTGGGAATCGCGCGGAATTCTAGTTGTTTGGCCGAAAAAGGCAAAAATGAGGAACGATCATGGCGGGGCGGATACTATGGTTCCTTAGGTCGTATTTGATAGTCCGGGAAAATTTTAGGCGATAGGGGTCAGGAGGTCCCGGGACCACTCGGAAGGCATGGGCTATAACACACAAAAATATGGGAATCGCGCGGAATTCTAGTCTTTTGGCCGAAAAACGCAAAAAATGAGGAACGATCATGGCGGGGTGGTTACTATGGTTCCTTAGGTCGTATTTGATGGCCCGGAAAATTTTTAGGCGATCGGGGTTCGGGGTTCCCGGGACCCCTTGGAAGGCGTGGGCTAAAGCACACGAAAATATGGAAATCGCGCGGAATTCTAGTTTTTTGGCTGAAAAACGCAAAAGACTAGGAACGATCATGGCGGGGCGGTGACTATGGTTCCTTAGGTCGTATTTGATAGTCCGGAAAATTTTTAGGCGATCCGGCTCCGGGGGGCCCGACCCACTCGGAAGGCGTGGGCGATAGCACACAAAAATATGGGAATCAGGCGGAATTCTAGTTTTTTGGCCAAAAAATGCAAAAAATGAGGAACGATCATTGCGTTGCGGTGACTATGGTTCCTTAGGTCCTAATTGGTGGCCCGAAATTTTTTTAGGCGATCCGAGTCCGGCGGCCCGGCCCACTCAGAAGGCGTGGGCAATAGCACACAAAAATATGGTAATCGAGCGGAATTCTAGTTTTTTGGCCGAAAAATGCAATAAATGAGGAACGATCATGGCGGGGCGGTGACTATGGTTCCTTAGGTCGTATTTGACAGTCCGTAAAAATTTTAGGCGATAGGGGTCCGGAGATCCCGGGTTCACTTGGAAGGCGTGGGCTATAGGACACGAAAATATGGGAATCGCGCGGAATTCTAGTTTTTTGGCCGAAAAACGGAAAAAACTAGGAACGATCATGGCTGGGCGGTGACTATGGTTCCTTAGGTCTTATTTGATAGTCCGGAAAATTTTTAGGCGATAGGGGTCCGGAGACCCGGGACCACTCGGAAGGTGTGGGCTATAACACACAAAAATATGGGAAAGCGCGGAATTCTAGTTGTTTGGCCGAAAAACGCGAAAAATGAGGAACGATGATGGCGGGGCGGATACTATGGTTCCTTAGGTCGTATTTGATAGTCCGGAAAAATTTTAGGCGATAGGGGTCCGGAGGTCCCGGGACCACTCGGAAGGAGTGGGCTATAACACACAAAAATATGGGAATCGCACGGAATTCTAGTTGTTTGGCCGAAAAACGCAAAAAATGAGGAATGATAATGGCGGGGTGGATACTATGATTCCTTAGGTCGTATTTGATAGTCCGAAAAAATTTTAGGCGATAGGGCTCAGGAGGTCCCGGGACCACTCGGAAGGCGAGGGCTACACACAAAAATTTGGGAATCGCGGGGAATTCTAGTTGTTTGGCCGAAAAATGCAAAAAATGAGGAACGATCATGGCGGGGTGGTTACTATGGTTCCTTAGGTGGTATTTGATGGCCCGGAAAATTTTTAGGCGATCGGGGTTCGGGGTTCCCGGGTCCCCTTGGAAGGCGTGGGCTAAAGCACACGAAAATATGGAAATCACGCGGAATTCTTGTTTTTTGGCTGAAAAACGCAAAAGACTTGGAACGATCATGGCGGGGCGGTGACTATGGTTCCTTAGGTCGTATTTGATAGTCCGGAAAATTTTTAGGCGATCCGGCTCCGGGGTGCACGACCCACTCGGAAGGCGTGGGCGATAGCATACAAAAATATGGGAATCGGGCGGAATTCTAGTTTTTTGGCCAAAAAATGCAAATAATGAGGAACGATCATGGCGAGGCAGTGACTATTGTTCCTAAGGTCCTAATTGATGGCCCGAAATTTTTTTAGGCGATCCGAGTCCGGCGGCCCGGCCCACTCGGAAGGCGTGGGCAATAGCACACAAAAATATGGTAATCGAGCGGAATTCAAGTTTTTTGGCCGAAAAATGCAATAAATGAGGAACGATCATGGCGGGGGCGGTGACTATGGTTCCTTAGGTCGTATTTGATAGTCCGGAAAAATTTTAGGCGATAGGGGTCCGGAGTTCCCGGGTTCACTTGGAAGGCGTGGGCTATAGGATACGAAAATATGGGAATCGCGCGGAATTCTAGTTTTTTGGCCGAAAAACGGAAAAAACTATGAACGATCATGGCTGGGCGGTGACTATGGTTCCTTAGGTCTTATTTGATAGTCCGCAAAAAATTTTAGGCGATAGGGGTCCGGAGACCCGGGACCACTCGGAAGGCGTGGGCTATAACACACAAAAATATGGGATCGCGCGGAATTCTAGTTGTTTGGCCGAAAAACGCAAAAAATGAGGAACGATCATGGAGGGGCGGATACTATGGTTCCTTAGGTCGTATTTGATAGTCCGGAAAAATTTTAGGCGATAGGGGTCCGGAGGTCCCGGGACCACTCGGAAGGTGTGGGCTATAACACACAAAAATATGGGAATTGCGCGGAATTCTAGTTGTTTGGCCGAAAAACGCAAAAAATAAGGAACGATCATGGCGGGGCGGATACTATGGTTCCTTAGGTCGTATTTGATTGCCCGGAAAAATTTTAGGCGATCGGGGTCCACGGCTCTTGGGACCACTCGGAATGCGTGGGTATAGCACAAGAAAATATGGGAATCGGGCGAAATTCTAGGTCTTTTTCAGTAACATGCAAAAAATGTGGAAAGATCTTGGCAGGGCGGTGACTATGGTTCCTTTGGTCTTATTTGATAGTCCGGAAAAATATTAGGCGATAGGGGTCCGGAGGTCCCGGGACCACTCGGAAGGCGCGGGCTATAACACACAAAAATATGGGAATCGCGCGGAATTCTAGTTGTTTGGCCGAAAAATGCATAAAATGAGGAACGATCATGGCGGGGCGGATACTATGGTTCCTTAGGTCATATTTGATAGTCCGGAAAAGTTTTAGGCGATAGGGGTCAGGAGGTCCCGGGACCACTCGGAAGGCATGGGCTATAACATACAAAAATATGTGAATCGCGCGGAATTCTAGTTGTTTGGCCGAAAAACGCAAAAAATGAGGAACGATCATGGCGGGGTGGTTACTATGGTTCCTTAGGACGTATTTGATGGCCCGGAAAATTTTTAGGCGATCGGGGTTCGGGGTTCCCGGGACCCCTTGGAAGGCGTGAGCTAAATTTAGCACACGAAAATATGGAAATCGCGCAGAATTCTAGTTTTTTGGCTAAAAAACGCAAAAGACTATGAACGATCATGGCGGGGTGGTGACTATGGTTCCTTAGGTCGTATTTGATTGTCCGGAAAATTTTTTGGCGATCCGGCTCCGGGGGGCCCGACCCACTCGGAAGGCGTAGGCGATAGCACACAAAAATATGGGAATCAGGCGGAATTATAGTTTTTTGGCCAAAAAATGCAAAAACTAAGGAACGATCATGGCGAGGCGGTGACTATGGTACCTTAGGTCCTAATTGATGGTCCGAAAATTTTTTAGGCGATCCGAGTCCGGCGGCCCGGCCCACTTGGAAGGCGTGGGCAATAGCACACAAAAATATGGTAATCGAGCGAAATTCTAGTTTTTTGGCTGAAAAACGCAATAAATGAGAAACGATCATGGCTGGGCGATGACTATGGTTCCTTAGGTCGTATTTGATGGCCCGGAAATTTTTTGGCGATCGGGGTCCACTGCTCCCGGGACCACTCGGAAGGCGTGGGCTATAACACACAAAAATATGGGAATCGCACGGAATTCTAGTTGTTTGGCCGAAAAACGCAAAAAATGAGAAACGATCATGGTGGGGCGGATACAATGGTTCCTTAGGTCGTATTTGATAGTCCGGAAAAATTTTAGGCGATAGGGGTCCGGAGACCCGGGACCACTCGGATGGCGTGGGCTATAACACACAAAAATACGGGATCGCACGGAATTCTAGTTGTTTGGCCGAAAAATGCAAAAAATGAGGAACGATTATGGCGGGGCGGATACTATGGTTCCTTAGGTTGTATTTGATAATCCGAAAAAATTTTAGTCGATAGGGGTCCGGAGGTCCCGGGACCACTCGGAAGGTGTGGGCTATAACACACAAAAATATGGGAATCGCGCGGAATTCTATTTGTTTTGCCGAAAAATGCAAAAAATAAGGAACGATCATGGCGGGGCGGATACTATGGTTCCTTAGGTCGTATTTGATTGCCCGGAAAAATTTTAGGCGATCGGGGTCCGCGGTTCTTGGGACCACTCGGAATGCGTGGGTATTGCATACGAAAATATGGGAATCGGGCGAAATTCTAGGTCTCTTTCAGTAACATGCAAAAAATGTGGAAAGATCTTGGCAGGGCGGTGACTATGGTTCCTTTGGTCTTATTTGATAGTCCGGAAAAATATTAGGCGATAGGGGTCCGGAGGTCCCGAGACCACTCGGAAGGCGTGGGCTATAACACACAAAAATATGGGAATCACGCGGAATTCTAGTTGTCTGGCCGAAAAACGCAAAAAATGAGGAACGATCATGGCGGGGCGGATACTATGGTTCCTTAGGTCGTATTTGATAGTCCGGAAAAATTTTAGGCGATAGGGGTCTGGAGGTCCCGGGACCACTCGGAAGGCGTGGGCTATAACACACAAAAATATGTGAATCGCGCGAAAATCTAGTTGTTTGGCCGAAAAACGCAAAAAATAAGGAACGAACATGGCGAGGCGGTGACTATGGTTCCTTAGGTCCTAATTGATGGCCCGAAAACTTTTTAGGCGATCCGAGTCCGGCAGCCCGGCCTACTCGGAAGGCGTGGGCAATAGCACACAAAAATATGGTAATCGAGCGGAATTCTAGTTTTTTGGCCGAAAAAGGAAATAAATGAGGAACGATCATGGCGGGGCGGTGACTATGGTTCCTTAGGTCGTATTTGATGGCCCGGAAAATTTTAGGAGATCGGGGTCCACGGCTCCCGGGACCACTCGGAAGGCGTAAGCTATATCACACTAAAATATGCAAATCGCGCAGAGTTCTAGTTTTTTGGCCGAAAAATGCAAAGCATTTGGAACGATCATGGTGGGGCGGTGACTATGGTACCTTAGGTCATATTTGATAGTCCGGAAAAATTTTAGGCGATCGGGGTCCGCGGCTCCCCGGACCACTTGGAAGGCGTGGGTATAGCACACGAAAATATGGGAATCGGGCGTAATTCTAGTTTTTTGGCCGAAAAATGAGAAACGATGATGGAGGGGCGGTTACTATGGTTCCTTAGGTCGTATTTGACGACCCGGAAAAATTTTAGGCGATCGGGGTCCGGGGGTCCCGGAACCACTTGGAAGGGTGGGCAATAGCACACAAAATAATTGTAATCGCGCGGAATTCTAGATTTTTGGCCGAAAAATGCAACAAATGAGGAATGATCATGGCTGGGCGGTGACTATGGTTCCTTAGGTCACATTTGATAGTCCGAAAAAATTTTAGGCGATAGGGGTCCGGAGGTCCCGGGACCACTCGGAAGGCATGGGCTATAACACACAAAAATATGGGAATCGCGCGGAATTCTAGTTGTTTGGCCGAAAAACGCAAAAAATGAAGAACGATCATGGCGGGGCGTATACTGTGGTTCCTTAGGTCGTATTTGATAGTCCGGAAAATTTTTAGGCGATAGGGGTCAGGAGGTCCCGGGACCACTCGGAAGACGTGGGCTATAACACACAAAAATATGGGAATCGCGCGGAATTCTAGTTGTTTGGCCGAAAAACGCAAAAAATGAGGAACGATCATAGCGGGGCGGATACTATGGTTCCTTAGGTCGTATTTGATAGTCCGGAAAAATTTTAGGCGATCGGGGTCCGCGGCTCTTGGGACCACTCGGAATGCGTGGGTATAGCACACAAAAATATGGGAATCGGGCGAAATTCTAGGTCTTTTTCAGTAACATGCAAAAAATGTGGAAAGATCTTGGCAGGGCGGTGACTATGGTTCCTTTGGTCTTATTTGATAGTCCGGAAAAATATTAGGCGATAGGGGTCCGGAGGTCCCGGGACCACTCGGAAGGCGTGGGCTATAACACACAAAAATATGGGAATCGCGCGGAATTCTAGTTGTTTGGCCGAAAAATGCATAAAATGAGGAACGATCATGGCGGGGAGGATACTATGGTTCCTTAGGTCGTAATTTGATAGTCCAGAAAATTTTTAGGCGATAGGGGTCAGGAGGTCCCGGGACCACTCGGAAGGCGTGGGCTATAACATACAAAAATATGAATCGCGCGGAATTCTAGTTGTTTGGCCGAAAAATGCAAAAAATGAGGAACGATCATGGCGGGGTGGTTACTATGGTTCCTTAGGTCGTATTTGATGGCCTAGAAAATTTTTAGGCAATCGGGGTTCGGGGTTCCCGGGACCCCTTGGAAGGCGTGAGCTAAATTTAGCACACGAAAATATGGAAATCGCGCGGAATTCTAGTTTTTTGGCTAAAAAACGCAAAAGACTATGAATGATCATGGCAGGGCGGTGACTATGGTTCCTTAGGTCGTATTTGATAGTCCTGAAAATTTTTTGGCGATCCGGCTCCGGGGGGCCCGACCCACTCGGAAGGCGTAGGCGATAGCACACAAAAATATGGGAATCAGGCGGAATTATAGTTTTTTGGCCAAAAAATGCAAAAAATAAGGAACGATCATGGCGAGGCGGTGACTATGGTACCTTAGGTCCTAATTGATGGTCCGAAAATTTTTTAGGCGATCCGAGTCCGGCGGCCCGGCCCACTTGGAAGGCGTGGGCAATAGCACACAAAAATATGGTAATCGATCGAAATTCTAGTTTTTTGGCTGAAAAATGCAATAAAAGAGGAACGATCATGGCTGGGCGGTGACTATGGTTCCTTAGGTCATATTTGATAGTCCGAAAAAATTTTAGGCGATAGGGGTCCGGAGGTCCCGGGACCACTCGGAAGGCATGGGCTATAACACACAAAAATATGGGAATCGCGCGGAATTCTAGTTGTTTGGCCGAAAAACGCAAAAAATGAGGAACGATCATGGCGGGGCGTATACTATGGTTCCTTAGGTCGTATTTGATAGTCCGGAAAATTTTTAGGCGATAGGGGTCAGGCGGTCCCGGGACCACTCGGAAGACGTGGGCTATAACACACAAAAATATGGGAATCGCGCGGAATTCTAGTTGTTTGGCCGAAAAACGCAAAAAATGAGGAACGATCATGGCGGGGCGGATACTATGGTTCCTTAGGTCGTATTTGATTGCCCGGAAAAATTTTAGGCGATCGGGGTTCGGGGTTCCCGTGACCCCTTGGAAGGCGTGGGCTAAAGCACACGAAAATATGGAAATCGTGCGAAATTCTAGTTTTTTGGCTGAAAAACGCAAAAGACTAGGAACGATCATGGCGGGGCAGTGACTATGGTTCCTTAGGTCGTATTTGATAGTCCGGAAAATTTTTAGGCGATCCGGCTCCGGGGGGCCTGACCCACTCAGAAGGCGTGGGTGATAGCACACAAAAATATGAGAATCGTGCGGAATTCTAGTTTTTTGGCCAAAAAATGCAAAAAATGATGAACGATCATGGCGAGGCGGTAACTATGGTTCCTTAGGTCGTATTTGGTGGCCCGGAAAATTTTAGGCGATCGGGGTCCACGGCTCCCGGTACCACGGCTCCCGGGACCACTCGGAAGGCGTAAGCTATAGCACACCAAAATATGCAAATCGCGCGGAGTTCTACTTTTTTGGCCAAAAAATGCAAAGCATTTGGAACGATCATGGTGGGGCAGTGACTATGGTACCTTAGGTCATATTTGATAGTCCGGAAAAAATTTTGGCGATCCGGCTCCGGGGGGCCCGACCCACTCGGAAGGCGTGGGCGATAGCACACAAAAATATGGGAATCGGGCAGAATTCTAGTTTTTTGGCCAAAAAATGCAAAAAATTAGGAACGATCATGGCGAGGCGGTGACTATGGTTCCTTAGGTCCTAATTGATGGCCTGAAATTTTTTTAGGCGATCCGAGTCCGGCGGCCCGGCCCACTCGGAAGGCGTGGGCAATAGCACACAAAAATATGGTAATCGAGCGGAATTCTAGTTTTTTGGCCGAAAAATGCAATAAATGAGGAACGATCATGGCGGGGCGGTGACTATGGTTCCTTAGGTCGTATTTGATAGTCCGGAAAAATTTTAGGCGATAGGGGTCCGGAGTTCCCGGGTTCACTTGGAAGGCGTGGCCTATAGGACACGAAAATATGGGAATCGCGCGGAATTCTAGTTTTTTGGCCGAAAAACGGAAAAAACTAGGAACGATCATGGCTGGGTGGTGACTATGGTTCCTTAGGTCTTATTTGATAGTCCGGAAAATTTTTAGGCGATAGGGGTCCGGAGACCCGGGACCACTCGGAAGGCGTGGGCAATAACACACAAAAATATGGGATCGCGCGGTATTCTAGTTGTTTGGCCGAAAAATGCAAAAAATGAGGAACGATCATTTCGGGGCGGATACTATGGTTCCTTAGGTCGTATTTGATAGTCCGGAAAAATTTTAGGCGATAGGGGTCCGGAGGTCCCGGGACCACTCGGAAGGTGTGGGCTATAACACACAAAAATTTGGGAATCGCGCGGAATTCTAGTTGTTTGGCCGAAAAAGGCAAAAATGAGGAACGATCATGGCGGGGCGGATACTATGGTTCCTTAGGTCGTATTTGATAGTCCGGGAAAATTTAAGGCTATAGGGGTCAGGAGGTCCCGGGACCACTCGGAAGGCATGGGCTATAACACACAAAAATATGGGAATCGGCCGGAATTCTAGTCTTTTGGCCGAAGAATGCAAAAAATGAGGAACGATCATGGCGGGGTGGTTACTATGGTTCCTTAGGCCGTATTTGATGGCCCGGAAAATTTTTAGGCGATCGGGGTTCGGGGTTCCCGGGACCCCTTGGAAGGCGTGGGCTTTAGCACACGAAAATATGGAAATCGCGCGGAATTCTAGTTTTTTAGCTGAAAAATGCAAAAGACTAGGAACGATCATGGCGGGGCGGTGACTATGGTTCCTTAGGTCGTATTTGATAGTCCGGAAAATTTTTAGGCGATCCGGCTCCGGGGGCCCGACCCACTCGGAAGGCGTGGGCGATAGCACACAAAAATATGAGAATCGTGCGAAATTCTAGTTTTTTGGCCAAAAAATGCAAAAAATGATGAACGATCATGGTGAGGCGGTGACTATGGTTCCTTAGGTCGTATTTGGTGGCCCGAAAAATTTTAGGCGATCGGGGTCCACGGCTCCCGGGACCACTCGGAAGGCGTAAGCTATAGCACACCAAAATATGCAAATCGCGCGGAGTTCTACTTTTTTGGCCGAAAAATGCAAAGCATTTGGAACGATCATGGCGGGGCGGTGACTATGGTTCCTTAGGTCGTATTTGATAGTCCGTAAAAATTTTAGGCGATAGGGGTCCGGAGTTCCCGGGTTCACTTGGAAGGCGTGGGTTATAGGACACGAAAATATGGGAATCGCGCGGAATTCTAGTTTTTTGGCCGAAAAACGGAAAAAACTAGGAACGATCATGGCTGGGCGGTGACTATGGTTCCTTAGGTCTTATTTGATAGTCCGGAAAATTTTTAGGCGATAGGGGTCCGGAGACTCGGGACCACTCGGAAGGCGTGGGCTATAACACACAAAAATATGGGATCGCGCGGTATTCTAGTTGTTTGGCCGAAAAACGCAAAAAATGAGGAACGATCATTTCAGGGCGGATACTATGGTTCCTTAGGTCGTATTTGATAGTCCGGAAAAATTTTAGGTGATAAGGGTCCGGAGGTCCCGGGACCACTCGGAAGGTGTGGGCTATAACACACAAAAATTTGGGAATCGCGCGGAATTCTAGTTGTTTGGCCGAAAAAGGCAAAAATGAGGAACGATCATGGCGGGGCGGATACTATGGTTCCTTAGGTCGTATTTGATAGTCCGGGAAAATTTAAGGCTATAGGGGTCAGGAGGTCTCGGGACCACTCGGAAGGCATGGGCTATAACACACAAAAATATGGGAATCGGCCGGAATTCTAGTCTTTTGGCCGAAGAATGCAAAAAATGAGGAACGATCATGGCGGGGTGGTTACTATGGTTCCTTAGGCCATATTTGATGGCCCGTAAAATTTTTAGGCGATCGGGGTTCGGGGTTCCCGGGACCCCTTGGAAGGCATGGGCTTTAGCACACGAAAATATGGAAATCGCGCGGAATTCTAGTTTTTTAGCTGAAAAATGCAAAAGACTAGGAACGATCATGGCGGGGCGGTGACTATGGTTCCTTAGGTCGTATTTGATAGTCCGGAAAATTTTTAGGCGATCCGGCTCCGGGGGCCCGACCCACTCGGAAGGCGTGGGCGATAGCACACAAAAATATGAGAATCGTGCGGAATTCTAGTTTTTTGGCCAAAAAATGCAAAAAATGATGAACGATCATGGTGAGGCGGTGACTATGGTTCCTTAGGTCGTATTTGGTGGCCCGAAAAATTTTAGGCGATCGGGGTCCACGGCTCCCGGGACCACTCGGAAGGCGTAAGCTATAGCACACCAAAATATGCAAATCGCGCGGAGTTCTACTTTTTTGGCCGAAAAATGCAAAGCATTTGGAACGATCATGGCGGGGCGGTGACTATGGTTCCTTAGGTCGTATTTGATAGTCCGTAAAAATTTTAGGCGATAGGGGTCCGGAGTTCCCGGGTTCACTTGGAAGGCGTGGGTTATAGGACACGAAAATATGGGAATCGCGCGGAATTCTAGTTTTTTGGCCGAAAAACGGAAAAAACTAGGAACGATCATGGCTGGGCGGTGACTATGGTTCCTTAGGTCTTATTTGATAGTCCGGAAAATTTTTAGGCGATAGGGGTCCGGAGACTCGGGACCACTCGGAAGGCGTGGGCTATAACACACAAAAATATGGGATCGCGCGGTATTCTAGTTGTTTGGCCGAAAAATGCAAAAAATGAGGAACGATCATTTCGGGGCGGATACTATGGTTCCATAGGTCGTATTTGATAGTCCGGAAAAATTTTAGGCGATAGGGGTCCGGAGGTCCCGGGACCACTCGGAAGGTGTGGGCTATAACACATAAAAATTTGGGAATCGCGCGGAATTCTAGTTGTTTGGCCGAAAAAGGCAAAAATGAGGAACGATCATGGCGGGGCGGATACTATGGTTCCTTAGGTCGTATTTGATAGTCCGGGAAAATTTTAGGCTATAGGGGTCAGGAGGTCCCGGGACCACTCGGAAGGCATGGGCTATAACACACAAAAATATGGGAATCGGCCGGAATTCTAGTCTTTTGGCCGAAAAATGCAAAAAATGAGGAACGATCATGGCGGGGTGGTTACTATGGTTCCTTAGGCCGTATTTGATGGCCCGGAAAATTTTTAGGCGATCGGGGTTCGGGGTTCCCGGGACCCCTTGGAAGGCGTGGGCTTTAGCACACGAAAATATGGAAATCGCGCGGAATTCTAGTTTTTTGGCTGAAAAACGCAAAAGACTAGGAACGATCATGGCGGGGGCGGTGACTATGGTTCCTTAGGTCGTATTTGATAGTTCGGAAAATTTTTAGGCAATCCGGCTCCGGGGGGCCCGACCCACTCGGAAGGCGTGGGCGATAGCACACAAAAATATGAGAATCGTGCGGAATTCTAGTTTTTTGGCCAAAAAATGCAAAAAATGATGAACGATCATGGTGAGGCGGTGACTATGGTTCCTTAGGTCGTATTTGGTGGCCCGGAAAATTTTAGGCGATCGGGGTCCACGGCTCCCGGGACCACTCGGTAGGCGTGGGCGATAGCACACAAAAATATGAGAATCGTGCGGAATTCTAGTTTTTTGGCAAAAAAATGCAAACAATGATGAACGATCATGGAGAGGCGGTGACTATGGTTCCTTAGGTCGTATTTGGTGGCCCAGAAAATTTTAGGCGATCGGGGTCCACGGCTCCCGGGACCACGGCTCCCGGGACCATCGGAAGGCGTAAGCTATAGCACACCAAAATATGCAAATCGCGCGGAGTTCTACTTTTTTAGCCAAAAAATGCAAAGCATTTGGAACGATCATGGTGGGGAAGTGACTATGGTACCTTAGGTCGTATTTGATAGTCCGAAAATATTTTAGGCGATCGGGGTCCGCGGCTCCCCGGACCACTTGGAAGGCGTGGGTATAACACACGAAAATATGGGAATCGGGCGTAATTCTAGTTTTTTGGCCGAAAAATGAGAAACGATGATGGCGGGGCGGTTACTATGGTTCCTTAGGTCGTATTTGATGGCCCGGAAAAATTTTAGGCGATCGGGGTCCGGGGGTCCCGGAACCACTTGGAAGGGTGGGCAATAGCACACAAAAATATTGTAATCGGGCGGTATTCTAGTTTTTTGGCCGAAAAACGCAACAAATGAGGAATGATCATGGCTGGGCGGTGACTATGGTTCCTTAGGTCGTATTTGATAGTCCGGAAAAATTTTAGGCGATAGGGGTCCGCGGCTCTTGGGACCACTCGGAATGCGTGGGTATAGCACACGAAAATATGGGAATCGGGCGAAATTCTAGGTCTTTTTCAGTAACATGCAAAAAATGTGGAAAGATCTTGGCAGGGCGGTGACTATGGTTCCTTTGGTCTTATTTGATAGTCCGGAAAAATATTAGGCGATAGGGGTCCGGAGGTCCAGGGACCACTCGGAAGGCATGGGCTATAACACACAAAAATATGGGAATCGCGCGGATTTCTAGTTGTTTGGCCGAAAAACGCAAAAAATGAGGAACGATCATGGCAGGGCGGATACTATGGTTCCTTAGGTCGTATTTGATAGTCTAGAAAAATTTTAGGCGATAGGGGTCCGGAGGTCCCGGGACCACTCGGAAGGTGTGGGCTATAACACACAAAAATATGGGAATCGCGCGGAATTCTAGTTGTTTGGCCGAAAAACGCAAAAAATAAGGAACAATCATGGCGGGGCGGATTCTATGGTTCCTTAGGTTGTATTTGATTGCCCGGAAAAATTTTAGGCGATCGGGGTCCGCGGCTCTTGGGACCACTCGGAATGCGTGGGTATAGCACACGAAAATATGGGAATCGGGCGAAATTCTAGGTCTTTTTCAGTAACATGCAAAAAATGTGGAAAGATCTTGGCAGGGCGGTGACTATGGTTCCTTTGGTCTTATTTGATAGTCCGGAAAAATATTAGGCGATAGGGGTCCGGAGGTCCAGTGACCACTCGGAAGGCGTGGGCTATAACACACAAAAATATGGGAATCGCGCGGATTTCTAGTTGTTTGGCCGAAAAACGCAAAAAATGAGGAACGATCATGGCGGGGCGGATACTATAGTTCCTTAGGTCGTATTTGATAGTCCAGAAAAATTTTAGGCGATAGGGGTCAGGAGGTCCCGGGACCACTCGGAAGGCGTGGGCTATAACACACAAAAATATGGGAATCGTGCGGAATTCTAGTTGTTTGGCTGAAAAATGCAAAAACTGAGAAACGATCATGGTGGGGTGGTTACTATGGTTCCTTAGGTCGTATTTGATGGCCCGGAAAATTTTTAGGCGATCGGGGTTCGGGGTTCCCGGGACCCCTTGGAAGGCGTGGGCTAAAGCACACGAAAATATGGAAATCGCACAGAATTCTAGTTTTTTGGCTGAAAAACGCAAAAGACTAGGAACGATCATTGCAGGGCGGTGACTATGGTTCCTTAGGTCGTATTTGATAGTCCGGAAAATTTTTAGGCGATCCGGCTCCGGGGGCCCTGACCTACTCGGAAGGCGTGGGCGATAGCACACAAAAATATGGGAATCGGGCGGAATTCTAGTTTTTTGGCCAAAAAATGCAAAAAATGAGGAACGATCATGGCGAGGCGGTGACTATGGTTCCTTAGGTCCTAATTGATGGCCCGAAAAATTTTTAGGCGATCCGAGTCCGGCGGCCCGGCCCACTCGGAAGGCGTGCGCAATAGCACACAAAAAATGGTAATCGAGCGGAATTCTAGTTTTTTGGCCGAAAAACGCAATAAATGAGGAACGATCATGGCGGGGCGGTGACTATGGTTCCTTAGGTCGTATTTGATGGGCCGGAAAATTTTAGGCGATCGGGGTCCACGGCTCCCGGGACCACTCGGAAGGCGCAAGCTATAGCACACTAAAATATGCAAATCGCGCGGAGTTCTAGTTTTTTGGCCGAAAAATGCAAAGCATTTGGAACGATCATGGTGGGGCGGTGACTATGGTACCTTAGGTCGTATTTGATAGTCCGGAAAAATTTTAGGCGATAGGGGTCCGCGGATCCCCGGACCACTTGGAAGGCGTGGGTATAGCACACGAAAATATGGGAATCGGGCGTAACTCTAGTTTTTTTGGCCAAAAAATGCAGAAAATGAGAAACGATGATGGCGGGGCGGTTACTATGGTTCCTTAGGTCGTATTTGATGGCCCAGAAAACTTTTAGGCGATCGGGGTCCGGGGGTCCCGGAACCACTTGGAAGGGTGGGCAATAGCACACAAAAATATTGTAATCGGGCGGAATTCTAGTTTTTTGGCCGAAAAACGCAACAAATGAGGAATGATCATGGCTGGGCGGTGACTATGGTTCCTTAGGTCGTATTTGATAGTCCGGAAAAATTTTAGGCGATAGGGGTTCGGGGTTCGGAGTTCCTGGGTTCACTTGGAAGGCGTGGGCTATAGGAAATGAAAATATGGGAATCGCGCGGAATTCTAGTTTTTTTGCCGAAAAACTGAAAAAACTAGGAACGATCATGGCTGGGCGGTGACTATGGTTCCTTAGGTCTTATTTGATAGTCCGTAAAATTTTTAGGCGATAGGGGTCCGGAGACCCGGTACCACTCGGAAGGCGTAGGCTATAATACATAAAAATATGGGATAGCGCAGAATTCTAGTTGTTTGGCCGAAAAACGCAAAAAAAGAGGAACGATCATGGCGGGGCGGATACTATGGTTCCTTAGGTCATATTTGGTAGTCCGGAAAAATTTTAGGCGATAGGGGTCAGGAGGTCCCGGGACCACTCGGAAGGCTTGGGCTACACACAAAAATATGGGAATTGCGCGGAATTCTAGTTGTTTGGCCGAAAAATAGAAAAAACTAAGAACGATCATGGCTGGGCAGTGACTATGGTTCCTTAGGTCATATTTGATAGTCCGTAAAATTTTTAGGCGATAGGGGTCCGGAGACCCGGGACCACTCGGAAGGCGTAGGCTATAACACACAAAAATATGGGATAGCGCAGAATTCTAGTTGTTTGGCCGAAAAATGCAAAATATGAGGAACGATCATGGCAGGGAGGATACTATGGTTCCTTAGGTCGTATTTGATAGTCCGGAAAAATTTTAGGCGATAGGGGTCAGGAGGTCTCGGGACCACTCGGAAGGCGTGGGCTACACACAAAAATATGGGAATTGCGCGAAATTCTAGTTGTTTGGCCGAAAAATGCAAAAATGAGGAACGATCATGGCGGGGTGGTTACAATCGTTCCTTAGGTCGTATTTGATGGCCCGGAAAATTTTAGGCGATCGGGGTTCGGGGTTCCCGGGACCCCTTGGAAGGTGTGGGCTAAAGCACATGAAAATATGAAAATCGCGCGGAATTCTAGTTTTTTGGCTGAAAAACACAAAAGAGTAGGCACGATCATGGCGGGGCGGTAACTATGGTTCCTTAGGTCCTAATTGATGGCCCAAAAATTTTTTAGGCGATCCGAGTCCGGCGGCCCGGCCCACTCGGAAGGCGTGGGCAATAGCACACAAAAATATGGTAATCGAGCGGAATTCTAGTTTTTTGGCCGAAAAACGGAATAAATGAGGAACGATCATGGCGGGGCGGTGACTATGGTTCCTTAGGTCGTATTTGATGGCCCGGAAAATTTTAGGCGATCGTGGTCCACGGCTCCCGGGACAGTCGGAAGGCGTAAGCTAAAGCACACGAAAATATGCAAATCGCGCGGAGTTCTAGTTTTTTGGCCGAAAAATACAAAGCATTTTGAACGATCATGGTGGGGCGGTGACTATGGTACCTTAGGTCATATTTGATTGTCCGGAAAAATTTTAGGCTATCGGGGTCCGCGACTCCCCGGACCACTTGGAAGGCGTGGGTATAGCACACGAAAATATGGGATTCTGGCGTAATTCTAGTTTTTGGGCCGAAAAATGCAAAAAATGAGAAACGATGATGGCGGGCGGTGACTATGGTTCCTTAGGTGGTATTTGATAGTCCGGAAAAATTTTAGGCGATAGGGGTCTGGAGACCCGGGACCACTCGGAAGGCGTAATAAACAAAAATACGGGATCGCGCGGAATTCTAGTTGTTTGGCCGAAAAACGCAAAAAATGAGGAACGATCATGGCGGGGCGGATACTATGGTTCCTTAGGTCGTATTTGATAGTCTAGAAAAATTTTAGGCGATAGGGGTCCGGAGGTCCCGGGACCACTCGGAAGGTGTGGGCTATAACACACAAAAATATGGGAATCGTGCGGAATTCTAGTTGTTTGGCCGAAAAACGCAAAAAATAAGGAACGATCATGGCGGGGCGGATATTATGGTTCCTTAGGCCGTATTTGATTGCCTGGAAAAATTTTAGGCGATCGGGGTCTGCGGCTCTTGGGACCACTCGGAATGCGTGGGTATAGCACACGAAAATATGGGAATCGGGCGAAATTCAAGGTCTTTTTCAGTAACATGCAAAAAATGTGGAAAGATCTTGGCAGGGCTGTGACTATGGTTCCTTTGGTCTTATTTGATAGTCCGGAAACATTTTAGGCGATAGGGGTCAGGAGGTCCCGGGACCACTCGGAAGGCGTGGGCTATAACACACAAAAATATGGGAATCGCGCGGAATTCTAGTTGTTTGGCCGAAATCGCAAAAATTGAGGAACGATCATGGCGGGGTGGTTACTATGGTTCCTTATGTCATATTTGATGGCCCGGAAAAGTTTTAGGCGATCGGGGTTCGGGGTTCCCGGGACCCCTTGGAAGGCGTGGGCTAAAGCACACGAAAATATGGAAATCGCGCGGAATTCTAGTTTTTTGGCTGAAAAACGCAAAAGACTTGGAACGATCATGGCAGGGCGGTGACTATGGTTCTTAGGTCGTATTTGATAGTCCGGAAAATTTTTAGGCGATCCGGCTCCGGGGGCCCGACCCACTCGGAAGGCGTGGGCGATAGCACACAAAAATATGGGAATCGGGCGGAATTCTAGTTTTTTGGCCAAAAAATGCAAAAACGAGAAACGATCATGGCGAGGCGGTGACTATGGTTCCTTAGGTCTTATTTGATAGTCCAGAAAAATATTAGGCGATAGGGGTCTGGAGGTCCCGGGACCACTCGGAAGGCGTGGGCTATAACACACAAATATATGGGAATAACGCGGAATTCTAGTTGTTTGGCCGAAAAACGCAAAAAAAGAGGAACGATCATGGCGGGGCGGATACTATTGTTCCTTAGGTCATATTTGATAGTCCGGAAAAATTTTAGGCGATAGGGGTCAGGAGGTCCCGGGACAACTCGGAAGGCGTGGGCTATAACACACAAAAATATGGGAATCGCGCGGAATTCTAGTTGTTTGGCCGAAAAACGCAAAACATGAGGAATGATCATGGATGGGTGGTTACTATGATTCCTTATGTCGTATTTGATGGCCCAGAAAATTTTTAGGCGATCGGGGTTCGGGGTTCCCGGGACACCTTGGAAGGCGTGGGCTAAAGCACACGAAAATATGGAAATCGCGCGGAATTTTAGTTTTTTGGCTGAAAAACGCAAAAGACTAGGAATGATCATGGCGGGGCGGTGACTATGGTTCCTTAGGTCATATTTGATAGTCCGGAAAATTTTTAGGCGATCCGGCTCCGGGGGGCCCGACCCACTCGGAAGGCGTGGGCGATAGCACACAAAAATATGGGAATCGGGCGGAATTCTAGTTTTTTGGCCAAAAAATGCAAAAAATAAGGAACGATCATGGCGAGGCGGTGACTATGGTTCCTTAGGTCCTAATTGATGGCCCGAAAATTTTTTAGGAGATCCGAGTCCGGCGGCCCGGCCCACTCGGAAGGCGTGGGCAATAGCACACAAAAATATGGTAATCGAGCGGAATTCTAGTTTTTTGGCCGAAAAACGCAATAAATGAGGAACGATCATGGCTGGGCGGTGACTATGGTTCCTTAGGTCGTATTTGATGGCCCGGAAAATTTTAGGCGATCGGGGTCCACGGCTCCCGGGACCACTCGGAAGGCGTAAGCTATAGCACACTAAAATATGCAAATCGCGCGGAGTTTTAGTTTTTTGGCCGAAACATGCAAAGCATTTGGAACAATCATGGTGGGGTGGTGGCTATGGTACCTTAGGTTGTATTTGATAGTCCGGAAAAATTTTAGGCGATCGGGGTCCGCGGCTCTCCGGACCACTTGGAAGGCGTGGGTATAGCACACGAAAATATGGGAATCGGGCGTAATTCTAGTTTTTTGGCCGAAAAATGCAAAAAATTAGAAACGATGATGGCGGGGCGGTTACTATGGTTCGTTAGGTCGTATTTGACGGCCCAGAAAAATTTTAGGCGATCGGGGTCCGGGGGTCCCGGAACCACTTGGAAGGGTGGGCAATAGCACACAAAAATATTGTAATCGGGCGGAATTCTAGTTTTTTGGCCGAAAAATGCAACAAATGAGGAATGATCATGGCTGGGCGGTGACTATGGTTCCTTAGGTCGTATTTGATAGTCCGGAAAAGTTTTAGGCGATAGGGGTCCGGAGTTCCCGGTTTCACTTGGAAGGCGTGGGCTATAGGTCACGAAAATATGGGAATCGCGCGGAATTCTAGTTTTTTGGCCGAAAAATGGAAAAAAATTAGGAACGATCATGGCTGGGCGGTGACTATGGTTCCTTAGGTCTTATTTGATAGTCCGGAAAACTTTTAGGCGATAGGGGTACGGAGACCCGGGACCACTCGGAAGGCGTGGGCTATAACACACAAAAATATGGGATAGCACGGAATTCTAGTTGTTTGGCCGAAAAACGCAAAAAATGAGGAACGATCATGGCGGGGCGGATACTATGGTTCCTTAGGTCGTATTTGATAGTCCGAAAAAATTTTAGGCGATAGGGGTCCGGAGGTCCCGGGACCACTCGGAAGGTGTGGGCTATAACACACAAAAATATGGGAATCGCGCGGAATTCTAGTTGTTTTGCCGAAAAATGCAAAAAATAAGGAATGATCATGGCTGGGCGGATACTATGGTTCCTTAGGTCGTATTTGATTGCCCGGACAATTTTTAGGCGATCGGGGTCCGCGGCTCTTGGGACCACTCGGAATGCGTGGGTATAGTACACGAAAATATGGGAATCGGGCGAAATTCTAGGTCTTTTTCAGTAACATGCAAAAAATGTGGAAAGATCTTGGCAGGGCGGTGACTATGGTTCCTTTAGTCTTATTTGATAGTCCGGAAAAATATTAGGCGATAGGGGTCCGGAGGTCCCGGGACCACTCGGAAGGCGTGGGCTATATAACACACAAAAATATGGGAATCGCGCGGAATTCTAGTTGTTTGGCCGGAAAACGCAAAAAATGAGGAATGATCATGGCGGGGCGGATACTATGGTTCCTTAGGTCGTATTTGATAGTTTGGAAAAATTTTAGGCGATAGGGGTCAGGAGGTCCCGGGACCACTCGGAAGGCGTGGGCTATAACACACAAAAATATAGGAATCGCGCGGAATTCTAGTTGTTTGGCCGAAAAACACAAAAATTGAGGAACGATCATGGCGGGGTGGTTACTATGGTTCCTTATGTCGTATTTCATGGCCCGGAAAATTTTTATGCGATCGGGGTTCGGGGTTCCCGGGACACCTTGGAAGGCGTGGGCTAAAGCACACGAAAATATGGAAATCGCGCGGAATTTTAGTTTTTTGGCTGAAAAACGCAAAAGACTAGGAATGATCATGGCGGGGCGGTGACTATGGTTCCTTAGGTCGTATTTGATAGTCCAGAAAATTTTTAGGCGATCCGGCTCCGGGGGGCCCGACCCACTCGGAAGGCGTGGGCGATAGCACACAAAAATATGGGAATCGGGCGGAATTCTAGTTTTTTGGCCAAAAAATGCAAAAAATAAGGAACGATCATGGCGAGGCGGTGACTATGGTTCCTTAGGTCCTAATTGATGGCCCGAAAATTTTTTAGGTGATCCGAGTCTGGCGGCCCGGCCCACTCTGAAGGCGTGGGCAATAGCACACAAAAATATGATAATCGAGCGGAATTCTAGTTTTTGGCCGAAAAACGCAATAAATGAGGAACGATTATGGCTGGGCGGTGACTATGGTTCCTTAGTTCGTATTTGATGGCCCGGAAAATTTTAGGCTATCGGGGTCCACGGCTCCCGGGACCACTCGGAAGGCGTAAGCTATAGCACACTAAAATATGCAAATCGCGCGGAGTTCTAGTTTTTTGGACGAAAAATGCAAAGCTTTTGGAACAATCATGGTGGGGCGGTGACTATGGTACCTTAGGTCGTATTTGATAGTCCGGAAAAATTTTAGGCGATCGGGGTCCGCGGCTCTCCGGACCACTTGGAAGGCGTGGGTATAGCACACGAAAATATGAAAATCGGGCGTAATTCTAGTTTTTTGGCCGAAAAATGCAAAAAATGAGAAACGATGATGGCGGGGCGGTTACTATGGTTCCTTAGGTCGTATTTGACGGCCCAGAAAAATTTTAGGCGATTGGGGTCCGGGGGTCCTGGAACCACTTGGAAGGGTGGGCAATAGCACACAAAAATATTGTAATCGGGCGGAATTATAGTATTTTGGCCGAAAAACGCAATAAATGAGGAATGATCATGGCTGGGCGGTAACTATGGTTCCTTAGGTCGTATTTGATAGTCCGAAAAAATTTTAGGCGATAGGGGTCCGGAGTTCCCGGGTTCACTTGGAATGCGTGGGCTATAGGACACGAAAATATGGGAATCGCGCGGAATTCTAGTTTTTTGGCCGAAAAACGGAAAAAACTAGGAACGATCATGGCTGGGCGGTGACTATGGTTCTTTAGGTCTTATTTGATAGTCCAAAAAAATTTTAGGCGATAGGGGTCCGGAGACCCGGGACCACTCGGAAGGTGTGGGCTATAACACACAAAAATATGGGAATCGCGCGGAATTCTAGTTGTTTTGCCGAAAAATGCAAAAAATAAGGAACGATCATGGCGAGGCGGATACTATGGTTCCTTAGGTCGTATTTGATTGCCCGGAAAATTTTTAGGCGATCGGGGTCCGCGACTCTTGGGACCACTCGGAATGCGTGGGTATAGTACACGAAAATATGGGAATCGGGCGAAATTCTAGGTCTTTTTCAGTAACATGAAAAAAATGTGGAAAGATCTTGGCAGGGCGGTGACTATGGTTCCTTTAGTCTTATTTGATAGTCCGAAAAAATATTAGGCGATAGGGGTCCGGAGGTCCTGGGACCACTCGGAAAGCATGGGCTATAACACACAAAAATATGGGAATCGCGCGGAATTCTAGTTGTTTGGCCGAAAAATGCACAAAATGAGGAACGATCATGGCGGGGCGGATACTATAGTTCCTTAGGTCGTATTTGATAGTCCGGAAAAATTTTAGGCGATAGGGGTCAGGAGGTCCCGGGACCACTCGGAAGGCGTGGGCTATAACACACAAAAATAAGGGAATCGCGCGGAATTCTAGTTGTTTGGCCGAAAAACACAAAAATTGAGGAACGATCATGGCGGGGTGGTTACTATGGTTCCTTATGTCGTATTTCATGGCCCGGAAAATTTTTAGGCTATCAGGGTTCGGGGTTCCCGGGACCCCTTGGAAGGCGCGGGCTAAAGCACACGAAAATATGGAAATCGCGCGGAATTCTAGTTTTTTGGCAGAAAAAATGTAAAAGACTAGGAACGATCATGGCACGGCGGTGACTATGGTTCCTTAGATTGTATTTGATAGTCCGGAAAATTTTTAGACGATCCGGCTCCGGGGGGCCCGACCCACTAGGAAGGCGTGTGCGATAGCACACAAAAATATGGGAATCCGGCGGAATTCTAGTTTTTTGTCCAAAAAATGCAAATATGAGGAACGATCATGGCGAGGCGGTGACTATGGTTCCTTAGGTCCTAATTGATGGCCCGATAATTTTTTAGGCGATCCGAGTCCGGCGGCCCGGCCCACTCGGAAGGCGTGGGCAATAGCACACAAAAATATGGTAATCGAGCGGAATTCTAGTTTTTTGGCCGAAAAACGAAATAAATGAGGATCGATTATGGCTGGGCGGTGACTATGGTATCTTAGGTCGTATTTGATGGCCCGGAAAAGTTTAGGCGATCGGGGTCCACGGCTCCCGGGACCACTCGGAAGGCGTAAGCTATAGCACACTAAAATATGCAAATCGCGCGGAGTTCTAATTTTTTGGCCGAAAAATGCAAAGCATTTGGAATGATCATGGTGGGGCGGATACTATGGTTCCTTAGGTCGTATTTGATAGTCCGGAAAAATTTTAGGCGATAGGGGTCAGGAGGTCCCGGGACCACTTGGAAGGCGTGGGCTATAACACACAAAAATATGGGAATCGGGCGTAATTCTAGTTTTTTGTCCAAAAAATGCAAAAATGAGGAACGACCATGGCGAGGTGGTGACTATGGTTCCTTAGGTCCTAATTGATGGCCCGGAAAAATTTTAGGCGATCGGGGTCCGGTGGTCCCGGAACCACTTGGAAGGGTGGGCAATAGCACACAAAAATATTGTAATCGGGCGGAATTCTAGTTTTTTGGCCGAAAAACGCAACAAATGAGGAATGATCATGGCTGGACGGTGACTATGGTTCCTTAGGTCGTATTTGATAGTCCAGAAAAATTTTACGCGATAGGGGTCCGGAGTTCCCGGGTTCACTTGGAAGGCGTGGTCTATAGGACACGAAAATATGGGAATCGCGCGGAATTCTAGTTTTTTGGCCGAAAAACGGAAAAAACTAGGAACGATCATGGCTGGGCGGTGACTATGGTTCCTTTGGTCTTATTTGATAGTCCAGAAAAATATTAGGCGATAGGGGTCCGGAGGTCCCGGGACCACTCGTAAGGCGTGGGCTATAACACACAAAAATATGGGAATCACGCGGAATTCTAGTTGTTTGGCCGAAAAACGGAAAAAAGGAGGAACGATCGTGGCGGGGCGGATACTATGGTTCCTTAGGTCGTATTTGATTTCCCGGAAAAATTTTAGGCGATCGGGGTCCGCGGCTCTTGGGACCACTCGGAATGCGTGGGTATAGCACACGAAAATATGGGAATCGGGCGAAATTCTAGGTCTTTTTTAGTAACATGCAAAAAATGTGGAAAGATCTTGGCAGGGCGGTGACTATGGTTCCTTTGGTCTTATTTGATAGTCCGGAAAAATATTAGGCGATAGGGGTCCGGAGGTCCCGGGACCACTCGGAAGGCGTGGGCTATAACACACAAAAATATGGGAATTGTGCGGAATTGTAGTTGTTTGGCCAAAAAACGCACAAAATGAGGAACGATCATGGCGGGGCGGATACTATGGTTCCTTAGGTCGTATTTGATAGTCCGGAAAATTTTAGGCGATAGGGGTCAGGAGGTCCCGGGACCACTCGGAAGGCGTGGGCTATAACACACAAAAATAAGGGAATCGCGCGGAATTCTAGTTGTTTGGCCGAAAAACACAAAAATTGAGGAACGATCATGGCGAGGTGGTTACTATGGTTCCTTATGTCGTATTTCATGGCCCGGAAAATTTTTAGGCTATCAGGGTTCGGGGTTCCCGGGACCCCTTGGAAGGCGCGGGCTAAAGCACACGAAAATATGGAAATCGCGCGGAATTCTAGTTTTTTGGCAGAAAAATGCAAAAGACTAGGAACGATCATGGCGGGGCGGTGACTATGGTTCCTTAGATTGTATTTGATAGTCCGGAAAATTTTTAGGCGATCCGGCTCCGGGGGGCCCGACCCACTAGGAAGGCGTGGGCGATAGCACACAAAAATATGGGAATCCGGCGGAATTCTAATTGTTTGGCTAAAAAATGCAAACAATGATGAACGATCATGGCGAGGCGGTGACTATGGTTCCTTAGTTCCTAATTGATGGCCCGATAATTTTTTAGGCGATCCGAGTCCGGCGGCCCGGCCCACTCGGAAGACGTGGGCAATAGCACACAAAAATATGGTAATCGAGCGGAATTCTAGTTTTTTGGCCGAAAAACGCAATAAATGAGGAACGATCATGGCTGGGCGGTGACTATGGTACCTTAGGTGGTATTTGATGGCCCGAAAAATTTTAGGCGATCGGGGTCCACGGCTCCCGGGACCACTCGGAAGGCGTAAGCTATAGCACACTAAAATATGCAAATCGCGCGGAGTTCTAGTTTTTTGGCCGAAAAATGCAAAGCATTTGGAATGATCATGGTGGGGCGGATACTATGGTTCCTTAGGTCGTATTTGATAGTCCGGAAATATTTTAGGCGATAGGGGTCAGGAGGTCCCGGGACCACTTGGAAGGCGTGGGCTATAACACACAAAAATATGGGAATCGGGCGTAATTCTAGTTTTTTGGCCGAAAAATGCAAAAAATGAGAAACGATGATGGCGGGGCGGTTACTATGGTTCCTTAGGTCGTATTTGACGGCCCAGAAAAATTTTAGGCGATCGGGGTCCGGTGGTCCCGGAACCACTTGGAAGGGTGGGCAATAGCACACAAAAATATTGTAATCGGGCGGAATTCTAGTTTTTTGGCCGAAAAACGCAACAAATGAGGAATGATCATGGCTGGACGGTGACTATGGTTCCTTAGGTCATATTTGATAGTCCAGAAAAATTTTACGCGATAGGGGTCCGGAGTTCACTTGGAAGGCGTGGTCTATAGGACACGAAAATATGGGAATCGCGCGGAATTCTAGTTTTTTGGCCGAAAAACGGAAAAAACTAGGAACGATCATGGCTGGGCGGTGACTATGGTTCCTTTGGTCTTATTTGATAGTCCGGAAAAATATTAGGCGATAGGGGTCCGGAGGTCCCGGGACCACTCGTAAGGCGTGGGCTATAACACAAAACAATATGGGAATCGCGCGGAATTCTAGTTGTTTGGCCGAAAAACGCAAAAAAGGAGGAACGAGCGTGGCGGGGCGGATACTATGGTTCCTTAGGTCGTATTTGATTTCCCGAAAAAATTTTAGGCGATCGGGGTCCGCGGCTCTTGGGACCACTCGGAATGCGTGGGTATAGCACACGAAAATATGGGAATCGGGCGAAATTCTAGGTCTTTTTTAGTAACATGCAAAAAATGTGGAAAGATCTTGGCAGGGCGGTGACTATGGTTCCTTTGGTCTTATTTGATAGTCCGGAAAAATATTAGGCGATAGGGGTCCGGAGGTCCCGGGACCACTCGGAAGGCGTGGGCTATAACACACAAAAATATGGGAATTGCGCGGAATTGTAGTTGTTTGGCCGAAAAATGCAAAAAATGAGGAACGATCATGGCGGGGCGGATACTATGGTTCATTAGGTCGTATTTGATAGTCCGGAAAATTTTAGGCGATAGGGGTCAGGAGGTCCCGGGACCACTCGGAAGGCGCGGGCTATAACACACAAAAATATGGGAATCGCGCGGAATTCTAGTTGTTTGGCCGAAAAACGCAAAAATTGAGGAACGATCATGGAAGGGTGGTTACTATGGTTCCTTATGTCGTATTTCATGGCCCGGAAAAATTTTTAGGCTATCAGGGTCCGGGGTTCCCGGGACCCCTTGGAAGGCGTGGGCTAAAGCACACGAAAATATGGAAATCGCTCGGAATTCTAGTTTTTTGGCAGAAAAACGCAAAAAAGGAGGAACGATCATGGCGGGGCAGATACTATGGTTCCTTAGGTCGTATTTGATTTCCCAGAAAAATTTTAGGCGATCGGGGTCCGCGGCTCTTGGGACCACTCGGAATGCGTGGGTATAGCACACAAAAATATGGGAATCGGGTGAAATTCTAGGTCTTTTTTAGTAACATGCAAAAAATGTGGAAAGATCTTGGCAGGGCGGTGACTATGGTTCCTTTGGTCTTATTTAATAGTCCGGTAAAATATTAGTCGATAGGGGTTCGGAGGTCCCGGGACCACTCGAAAGGCGTGGGCTATAACACACAAAAATATGGGAATTGCGCGGAATTGTAGTTGTTTGGCCGAAAAACGCAAAAAATGAGGAACGATCATGGCGGGGCGGATACTATGGTTCATTAGGTCGTATTTGATAGTCCGGAAAATTTTAGGCGATAGGGGTCAGGAGTTCCCGGGACCACTCGGAAGGCATGGGCTATAACACACAAAAATATGGAAATCGCGCGGAATTCTAGTTGTTTGGCCGAAAAACGCAAAAATTGAGGAACGATCATGGAAGGGTGGTTACTATGGTTCCTTATGTCGTATTTCATGGCCCGGAAAATTTTTTAGGCTATCAGGGTTCGGGGTTCCCGGGACCCCTTGGAAGGCGTGGGCTAAAGCACACGAAAATATGGAAATCGCGCGGAATTCTAGTTTTTTGGCAGAAAAACGCAAAAGACTAGGAACTATCATGGCGGGTCGGTGACTATGGTTCCTTAGGTTGTATTTGATAGTCCGGAAAATTTTTAGGCGATCCGGCTCCGGGGGCCCCGACCCACTAGGAAGGCGTGGGCGATAGCACACAAAAATATGGGAATCCGGCGGAATTCTAGTTTTTTGTCCAAAAAATGCAAAAATGAGGAACGATCATGGCTGGGCGGTGACTATGGTTCCTTAGGTCGTATTTGATGGCCCGAAAAATTTTAGGCGATCGGGGTCCACGGCTCCCGGGACCACTCGGAAGGCGTAAGCTATAGCAAAGTAAAATATGCAAATCGCGCGGAGTTCTAGTTTTTTCGCCGAAAAATGCAAAGCATTTGGAATGATCATGGTGGGGCGGATACTATGGTTCCTTAGGTCGTATTTGATAGTCTGGAAAATTTTTAGGCGATAGGGGTCAGGAGGTCCCGGGACCACTTGGAAGGCGTGGGCTATAACACACAAAAATATGGGAATCGGGCGTAATTCTAGTTTTTTGGCCGAAAAATGCAAAAAATGAGAAACGATGATCGCGGGGCGGTTACTATGGTTCCTTAGGTCGTATTTGACGGCCTGGAAAAATTTTAGGCGATCGGGGTCCGGTGGTCCCGGAACCACTTGGAAGGGTGGGCAATAGCACACAAAAATATTGTAATCGGGCGGAATTCTAGTTTTTTGGCCGAAAAACGCAACAAATGAGGAATGATCATGGCTGGACGGTGACTATGGTTCCTTAGGTCATATTTGATAGTCCGGAAAAATTTTACGCAATAGGGGTCCGGAGTTCCCGGGTTCACTTGGAAGGCGTGGGCTATAGGACACGAAAATATGGGAATCGCGCGGAATTCTAGTTTTTTGGCCGAAAAACGGAAAAAACTAGGAACGATCATGGCTGGGCGGTGACTATGGTTCCTTAGGTCTTATTTGATAGTCCGGAAAAATTTTAGGCGATAGGGGTCCGGAGACCCGGGACCACTCGGAAGGCGTGGGCTATAACACACAAAAATATGGGATCGCGCGGAATTCTAGTTGTTTGGCCGAAAAACGCAAAAAATGAGGAACAATCATGGCGGGGCGGATACTATGGTTCCTTAGGTCGTATTTGATAGTCAGGAAAAATTTTAGGCGATAGGGGTCCGGAGGTCCCGGGACCACTCGGTAGGTGTGGGCTATAACACACAAAAATATGGGAATCGCGCGGAATTCTAGCTGTTTTGCCGAAAAATGCAAAAAATAAGAAACGTTCATGGCGGGGCGGATACTATGGTTCCTTAGGTCGTATTTGATTGTCCGGAAAAATTTTAGGCGATCGGGGTCCGCGGCTCTTGGGACCACTCGGAATGCGTGGGTATAGTACACGAAAATATGGGAATCGGGCGAAATTCTAGGTCTTTTTCAGTAACATGCAAAAAATGTGGAAAGATCTTGGCAGGGCGGTGACTATGGTTCCTTTAGTCTTATTTGATAGTCCGGAAAAATATTAGGCGATAGGGGTCCGGAGGTCCCGGGACCACTCGGAAGGCGTAGGCTATAACACACAAAAATATGGGAATCGCGCGAAATTCTAGTTGTTTGGCCGAAAAACGCAAAAACAGAGGAACGATCATGGCGGGGCGGATACTATGGTTCCTTAGGTCGTATTTGATAGTCCGGAAAAATTTTAGGCAATAGGGGTCAGGAGGTCCCGGGACCACTCGGAAGGCGTGGGCTATAACACACAAAAATATGGGATCGCGCGGAATTCTAGTTGTTTGGCCGAAAAACGCAAAAATTGAGGAACGATCATGGCGGGGCGGATACTATGGTTCCTTAGGTCGTATTTGATAGTCAGGAAAAATTTTAGGCGATAGGGGTCCGGAGGTCCCGGGACCACTCGGAAGGTGTGGGCTATAACACACAAAAATATGGGAATCGCGCGGAATTCTAGTTGTTTGGCCGAAAAACACAAACATTGAGGAACGATCATGGCGGGGTGGTTACTATGGTTCCTTATGTCGTATTTCATGGCCCGGAAAATTTTTAGGCTATCGGGGTTCGGGGTTCCCGGGACACCTTGGAAGGCGCGGGCTGAAGCACACGAAAATATGGAAATCGCGCGGAATTCTAGTTTTTTGGCAGAAAAAATGCAAAAGACTAGGAACGATCATGGCGGGGCGGTGACTATGGTTCCTTAGATTGTATTTGATAGTCCGCAAAATTTTTAGGCGATCCGGCTCCGGGGGGCCCGATCCACTAGGAAGGCGTGGGCGATAGCACACAAAAATATGGGAATCCGGCGAAATTCTAGTTTTTTGTCCAAAAAATGCAAAAATGAGGAACGATCATGGCGAGGCGGTGACTATGGTTCCTTAGGTCCTAATTGATGGCCCGATAATTTTTTAGGCGATCCGAGTCTGGCGGCCCGGCCCACTCGGAAGGCGTGGGCAATAGCACACAAAAATATGGTAATCGAGCGGAATTCTAGTTTTTTGGCCGAAAAACGCAATAAATGAGGAACGATTATGGCTGGGCGGTGACTATGGTACCTTAGGTCGTATTTGATGGCCCGGAAAATTTTAGGCGATCGGGGTCCACGGCTCCCGGGACCACTCGGAAGGCGTAAGCTATAGCACACTAAAATATGCAAATCGCGCGGAGTTCTAGTTTTTTGGCCGAAAAATGCAAAGCATTTGGAATGATCATGGTGGGGCGGATACTATGGTTCCTTAGGTCGTATTTGATAGTCCGGAAAAATTTTAGGCGATAGGGGTCAGGAGGTCCCGGGACCACTTGGAAGGCGCGGGCTATAACTCACAAAAATATGGGAATCGGGCGTAATTCTAGTTTTTTGGCCGAAAAATACAAAAAATGAGAAACGATGATGGCGGGGCGGTTACTATGGTTCCTTAGGTTGTATTTGATGGCCCGGAAAAATTTTAGGCGATCGGGGTCCGGTGGTCCCGGAACCACTTGGAAGGGTGGGCAATAGCACACAAAAATATTGTAATCGGGCGGAATTCTAGTTTTTTGGCCGAAAAACGCAACAAATGAGGAATGATCATGGCTGGACGGTGACTATGGTTCCTTAGGTCGTATTTGATAGTCCAGAAAAATTTTACGCGATAGGGGTCCGGAGTTCCCGGGTTCACTTGGAAGGCGTGGTCTATAGGACACGAAAATATGGGAATCGCGCGGAATTCTAGTTTTTTGGCCGAAAAACGGAAAAAACTAGGAACGATCATGGCTGGGCGGTGACTATGGTTCCTTTGGTCTTATTTGATAGTCCGGAAAAATATTAGGCGATAGGGGTCCGGAGGTCCCGGGACCACTCGTAAGGCGTGGGCTATAACACACAAAAATATGGGAATCGCGCGGAATTCTAGTTGTTTGGCCGAAAAACGCAAAAAAGGAGGAACGATCGTGGAGGGGCGGATACTATGGTTCCTTAGGTCGTATTTGATTTCCCGAAAAAATTTTAGGCGATCGGGGTCCGCGGCTCTTGGGACCACTCGGAATGCGTGGGTATAGCACACGAAAATATGGGAATCGAGCGAAAATCTAGGTCTTTTTTAGTAACATGCAAAAAATGTGGAAAGATCATGGCAGGGCGGTGACTATGGTTCCTTTGGTCTTATTTGATAGTTCGGAAAAATATTAGGCGATAGGGGTCCGGAGGTCCCGGGACCACTCGGAAGGCGTGGGCTATAACACACAAAAATATGGGAATTGCGCGGAATTGTAGTTGTTTGGCCGAAAAACGCAAAAAATGAGGAACGATCATGGCGGGGCGGATACTATGGTTCCTTAGGTCGTATTTGATAGTCCGGAAAAATTTTAGGCGATAGGGGTCAGGAGGTCCCGGGACCACTCGGAAGGCGTGGGCTATAACACACAAAAATATGGGAATCACGCGGAATTCTAGTTGTTTGGCCGAAAAACACAAAAATTGAGAAACGATCATGGCGGGGTGGTTACTATGGTTCCTTATGTCGTATTTCATGGCCCGGAAAATTTTTAGGCTATCGGGGTTCGGGGTTTTTTGGCTATCGGGGTTCGGGGTGGTTACTATGGAAATCGCGCGAAATTCTAGTTTTTTGGCTGAAAATTGCAAAAGACTAGGAACGATCATGGCGGGGCGGTGACTATGGTTCCTTAGGTCGTATTTGATAGTCCGGAAAATTTTTAGGCAAACCGGCTCCGGGGGGCCCGACCCACTCGGAAGGCGTGGGCGATAGCACACAAAAATATGGGAATCGGGCGGAATTCTAGTTTTTTGGCCAAAAAATGCAAAAATGAGGAACGATCATGGCGAGGTTGTGACTATGGTTCCTTAGGTCCTAATTGATGGCCCGAAAATTTTTAGGCGATCCGAGTCTGGCGGCCCGGCCCACTCGGAAGGTGTGGGCAATAGCACACAAAAATATGGTAATCGAGCGGAATTCTAGTTTTTTGGCCGAAAAACGCAACAAATGAGGAATGATCATGGCTGGGCGGTGACTATGGTTCCTTAGGTCGTATTTGATAGTCCGGAAAAATTTTACGCGATAGGGGTCCGGAGTTCCCGGGTTCATTTGGAAGGCATGGGCTATAGGACACGAAAATATGGGAATCGCGCGGAATTCTAGTTTTTTGGCCGAAAAACGGAAAAAACTAGGAACGATCATGGCTGGGCGGTGACTATGGTTCCTTAGGTCTTATTTGATAGTCCGGAAAAATTTTAGGCGATAGGGGTCCGGAGACCCGGGACCACTCGGAAGGCGTGGGCTATAACACACAAAAATATGGGATCGCGCGGAATTCTCGTTGTTTGGCCGAAAAACGCAAAAAATGAGGAACGATCATGGCGGGGCAGATACTATAGTTCCTTAGGTCGAATTTGATAGTCCGGAAAAATTTTAGGCGATAGCGGTCCGGAGGTTCCGGGACCACTCGGAAGGTGTGGGCTATCACACACAAAAATATGGGAATCGCGCAGAATTCTAGTTGTTTTGCCGAAAAATGCAAAACATAAGGAACGATCATGGCGGGGCGGATACTATGGTTCCTTAGGTCGTATTTGATTGCCCGGAAAAATTTTAGGCGATCGGTGTCCGCGGCTCTTGGGACCACTCGGAATGCAAGGGTATAGCACACGAAAATATGGGAATCGGACGAAATTCTAGGACTTTTTCAGTAACATGCAAAAAATGTGGAAAGATCTTGGCAGGGCGGTGATTATGGTTCCTTTGGTCTTATTTGATAGTCCGGAAAAATATTAGGCGATAGGGGTCCGGAGGGCCCAGGACTACTCGGAAGGCGTGGGCTATAACACACAAAAATATGGGAATTGCGCGAAATTCTAGTTGTTTGGCCGAAAAACGCAAACAATGAGGAACGATCATGGCGGGGCGGATACTATGGTTCCTTAGGTCGTATTTGATAGTCCGGAAAAATTTTAGGCGATAGGGGTCAGGAGGTCCCGGGACCACTCGGAAGGCGTGGGCTATAACACACAAAAATATGGGAATCGCGCGGAATTCTAGTTGTTTGGCCGAAAAATGCAAAAAATGAGGAACGATCATGGCGGGGTGGTTACTATGGTTCCTTAGGTCATATTTGATTTCCCGGAAAATTTTTAGGCGATCGGGGTTCGGGGTTCCCGGGACCCCTTGGAAGGCGTGGGCTAAAGCACACGAAAATATGGAAATCGCGTGGAATTATAGTTTTTTGGCTGAAAATCGCAAAAGACTAGGAACGATCATGGCGAGGCGGTGACTATGGTTCCTTAGGTCGTATTTGATAGTCCGAAAAATTTTTAGGGGATCCGGCTCCGGGGGGCCCGACCCACTAGGAAGGCGTGGGCGATAGCACACAAAAATATGGGAATCGGGCGGAATTCTAGTTTTTTGGCCAAAAAATGCAAAAATGAGGAACGATCATGGTGAGGCGGTGACTATGGTTCCTTAGGTCCTAATTGATGGCCCGAAAATTTTTAGGCGATCCGAGTCTGGCGGCCCGGCCCACTCGGAAGGTGTGGGCAATAGCACACAAAAATATGGTAATCGAGCGGAATTCTAGTTTTTTGGCCGAAAAACATAACAAATGAGGAATGATCATGACTGGGCGGTGACTATGGTTCCTTAGGTCGTATTTGATAGTCCGGATAAATTTTACGCGATAGGGGTCCGGATTTCCCGGGTTCACTTGGAAGGCTTGGGCTATAGGACACGAAAATATGGGAATCGCGCGGAATTCTAGTTTTTTGGCCGAAAAACGGAAAAACTAGGCACGATCATGGCTGGGCGGTGACTATGGTTCTTTAGGTCTTATTTGATAGTCCGAAAAAATTTTAGGCGATAGGGCTCCGGAGACCCGGGACCACTCGGAAGGCGTGGGCTATAACACACAAAAATATGGGATCGCGCGGAATTCTCGTTGTTTGGCCGAAAAACGCAAAAAATGAGGAACGATCATGGAGGGGCGGATACTATGGTTCCTTAGGTCGTATTTGATAGTCCGGAAAAATTTTAGGCGATAGGGGTCCGGAAGTCCCGGGACCACTCGGAAGGTGTGGGCTATCACACACAAAAATATGGGAATCGCACGAAATTCTAGTTATTTTGCCGAAAAATGAAAAAAATAAGGAACGATCATGGCGGGGCGGATACTATGGTTCCTTAGGTCGTATTTGATTGCCCGGAAAAATTTTAGGCGATCGGTGTCCGCGGCTCTTGGGACCACTCGGAATGCGTGGGTATAGCACATGAAAATATGGGAATCGGGCGAAATTCTAGGTCTTTTTCAGTAACATGCAAAAAATGTGGAAAGATCTTGGCAGGGCGGTGACTATGGTTCCTTTGGTCTTATTTGATAGTACGGAAAAATATTAGGAGATAGGGGTCCGGAGGTCCCGGGACCACTCGGAAGGCGTGGGATATAACACACAAAAATATGGAATTGCGCGGAATTCTAGTTGTTTGGCCGAAAAACGCCAAAAATGAGGAACGATCATGGCGGGGCGGATACTATGGTTCCTTAGGTCGTATTTGATAGTCCGGAAAAATTTTAGGCGATAGGGGTCAGGAGGTCCCGGGACCACTCTGAAGGCGTGGGCTATAACACACAAAAATATGGGAATCGCGCGAAATTCTAGTTGTTTGGCCGAAAAACGCAAAAATTGAGGAACGATCATGGCGGGGTGGTTACTATGGTTCCTTATGTCATATTTTATGGCCCGGAAAATTTTTAGGCGATCGGGGTTCGGGGTTCCCGGGACCCCTTGGAAGGCGTGGGCTAAAGCACACGAAAATATGGAAATCGAACGAAATTCTAGTTTTTTGGCTGGAAAACGCAAAAGACTAGAAACGATCATGGCGGGGCGGTGACTATGTTTCCTTAGGTCGTATTTGATAGTCCGGAAAATTTCTAGGCGATCCGGCTCCGGTGGGCCCGACCCACTAGGAAGGCGTGGGCGATAGCACACAAAAATATGGGAATCGGGCGGAATTCTAATTTTTTGGCCAAAAAATGCAAAAATGAGGAACGATCATGGCGAGGCGGTGACTATGGTTCCTTAGGTCCTAATTGATGGCCCGAAAATTTTTAGGCGATCCGAGTCCGGCGGCCCGGCCCACTCGGAAGGTGTGGGCAATAGCACACAAAAATATGGTAATCGAGCGGAATTCTAGTTTTTTGACCGAAAAACATAACAAATGAGGAATGATCATGGCTGGGCGGTGACTATGGTTCCTTTGGTCTTATTTGATAGTCCGGAAAAATATTAGGAGATAGGGGTCCGGAGGTCCCGGGACCACTCGGAAGGCGTGGGATATAACACACAAAAATATGGAATTGCGCGGAATTCTAGTTGTTTGGCCGAAAAACGCCAAAAATGAGGAACGATCATGGCGGGGCGGATACTATGGTTCCTTAGGTCGTATTTGATAGTCCGAAAAAATTTTAGGCGATAGGGGTCAGGAGGTCCCGGGACCACTCGGAAGGCGTGGGCTATAACACACAAAAATATGGGAATCGCGCGGAATTCTAGTTGTTTGGCCGAAAAACGCAAAAATTGAGGAACGATCATAGCGGGGTGGTTACTATGGTTATGTCATATTTTATGGCCCGGAAAATTTTTAGGCGATCGGCGTTCGGGGTTCCCGCGACCCCTTGGAAGGCGTGGGCTAAAGCACACGAAAATATGGAAATCGAACGAAATTCTAGTTTTTTGGTTGAAAAACGCAAAAGACTAGAAACGATCATGGCGGGGCGGTGACTATGGTTCCTTAGGTCGTATTTGATAGTCCGGAAAATTTTTAGGCGATCCGGCTCCGGGGGGCCCGACCCACTAGGAAGGCGTGGGCGATAGCACACAAAAATATGGGAATCGGGCGGAATTCTAATTTTTTGGCCAAAAAATGCAAAAATGAGGAACAATCATGGCAAGGCGGTGACTATGGTTCCTTAGGTCCTAATTGATGGCCCGAAAATTTTTAGGCGATCCGAGTCCGGCGGCCCGGCCCACTCGGAAGGTGTGGGCAATAGCACACAAAAATATGGTAATCAAGCGGAATTCTAGTTTTTTGGCCGAAAAACGCAACAAATGAGGAATGATCATGGCTGGGCGGTGACTATGGTTCCTTAGGTCGTATTTGATAGTCCGGAAAAATTTTACGCGATAGGGGTCCGGAGTTCCCGGGTTCACTTGGAAGGCATGGGCTATAGGACACGAAAATATGGGAATCGCGCGGAATTCTAGTTTTTTGGCCGAAAAACGGAAAAAACTAGGAACGATCATGGCTGGGCAGTGACTATGGTTCCTTAGGTCTTATTTGATAGTCCGGAAAAATTTTAGGCGATAGGGGTCCGGAGACCCGGGACCACTCGGAAGGCGTGGGCTATAACACACAAAAATATGAGATCGCGCGGAATTCTCGTTATTTGGCCGAAAAACGCAAAAAATGTGGAACGATCATGGCGGGGCGGATACTATAGTTCCTTAGGTCGAATTTGATAGTCCGGAAAAATTTTAGGCGATAGCGGTCCGGAGGTCCCGGGACCACTCGGAAGGTGTGGGCTATCACATACAAAAATATGGGAATCGCGCGGAATTCTAGTTGTTTTGCCGAAAAATGCAAAAAATAAGGAACGATCATGGCAGGGCTGATACTATGGTTCCTTAGGTCGTATTTGATTGCTCGGAAAAATTTTAGGCGATCGGTGTCCGCGGCTCTTGGGACCACTCGGAATGCAGGGGTATAGCACACGAAAATATGGGAATCGGACGAAATTCTAGGTCTTTTTCAGTAACATGCAAAAAATGTGGAAAGATCTTGGCAGGGCGGTGACTATGGTTCCTCTGGTCTTATTTGATAGTCCGGAAAAATATTAGGCGATAGGGGTCCGGAGGTCCCAGGACCATTCGGAAGGCGTGGGCTATAACACACAAAAATATGGGAATTGCGCGGAATTCTAGTTGTTTGGCCGAAAAACGCAAAAAATGAGGAACGATCATGGCGGGGCGGATACTATGGTTCCTTAGGTCGTATTTGATAGTCCGGAAAAATTTTAGGCGATAGGGGTCAGGAGGTCCCGGGACCACTCGGAAGGCGTGGGCTATAACACACAAAAATATGAGAATCGCGCGGAATTCTAGTTGTTTGGCCGAAAAATGCAAAAAATGAGGAACGATCATGGCGGGGTGGTTACTATGGTTCCTTAGGTCATATTTGATTTCCCAGAAAATTTTTAGGTGATCGGGGTCCGGGGTTCCCGGGACCCCTTGGAAGGCGTGGGCTAAAGCACACGAAAATATGGAAATCGCGTGGAATTATAGTTTTTTGGCTGAAAAACGCAAAAGATTAGGAACGATCATAGCGAGGCGGTGACTATGGTTCCTTAGGTCGTATTTGATAGTTCGGTAAATTTTTAGGCGATCCGGCTGCGGGGGGCCCGACCCACTAGGAAGGCGTGGGCGATAGCACACAAAAATATGGGAATCGGGCGGAATTCTAGTTTTTTGGCCAAACAATGCAAAAATGAGGAACGATCATGGCGAGGCGGTGACTATGGTTCCTTAGGTCCTAATTGATGGCCCGAAAATTTTTAGGCGATCCGAGTCCGGCGGCCCGGCCCACTCGGAAGGTGTGGGCAATAGCACACAAAAATATGGTAATCGAGCGGAATTCTAGTTTTTTGGCCGAAAAACATAACAAATGAGGAACGATTTTGGCAGGGCGGTGACTATGGTTCCTTAGGTCTTATTTGATAGTCCGGAAAAATATTAGGCGATAGGGGTCCGGAGGTCCCGGGACCACTCGGAAGGCGTGGGCTATAACACACAAATATATATGGGAATCGCGCGGAATTCTAGTTGTTTGGCCGAAAAACGCAAAAAATGAGGAACGATCATGGCGGGGCGGATACTATGGTTCCTTAGGTCGTATTTGATAGTCCGGAAAAATTTTAGGCGATAGGGGTCAGGAGATCCCGGGACCACTCGGAAGGCGTGGGCTATAACACACAAAAATATGGGAATCGCGCGGAATTCTAGTTGTTTGGCCGAAAAACGCAAAAAATGAGGAACGGTCATGGCGGGGTGGTTACTATGGTTCCTTAGGTCGTATTTGATGGCCCGGAAAATTTTTAGGCAATCGGGTTTCAAGGTTCCCTGGACCCCTTGGAAGGCGTGGGCTAAAGCACACGAAAATATGGAAATCGCGCGGAATTCTAGTTTTTTGGCTGAAAAACGCAAAAGACTAGGAACGATCATGGCGAGGCGGTGACTATGGTTCCTTAGGTTGTATTTGATAGTCCGGAAAGTTTTTAGGCGATCCGGCTCCGGGGGGCCCGACCCACTCGGAAGGCGTGGGCGATAGCACTCAAAAATATGGGAATCGGGCGGAATTCTAGTTTTTTGGCCGAAAAACGCAATAAATGAGGAACGATCATGGTGGGGCGGTGACTATGGTTCCTTAGGTCGTATTTGATGGCACGGAAAATTTTAGGCGATCGGGGTCCACGGCTCCCGGGACCACTCGGAAGGCGTAAGCTATAGCACACTAAAATATGCAAATCACATGGAGTTCTAATTTTTTGGCCGAAAAATGCAAAGCATTTGGAACGATCATGGTGGGGCGGTGACTATGGTACCTTAGGTCGTATTTGATAGTCCGGAAAAGTTTTAGGCGATCGCGGTCCGCGGCTCCCCGGACCACTTGGAAGGCGTGGGGATAGCACACGAAAATATGGGAATTGGGCGTAATTCTAGTTTTTTGGCCGAAAAATGCAAAAAATGAGAACCACTTGGAAGGGTGGGCAGTAGCACACAAAAATATAGTTATCGGGCAGAATTCTAGTTTTTTGGCCGAAAAACGCAACAAATGAGGAATGATCATGGCTGGGCGGTGACTATGGTTCCTTAGGTCGTATTTGATAGTCCGAAAAAATTTTAGGTGATAGGGGTCCGAAGTTCCCGGGTTCACTTGGAAGGCGTGGGCTATATGACAAGAAAATATGGGAATCGTGAGGAATTCTAGTTTTTGGGCCGAAAAACGGAAACAACTAGGAACGATCATGGCTAGGCGGTGACTATGGTTCCTTAGGTCTTATTCGATAGTCCGGAAAAATTTTAGGCGATAGGGGTCCAGAGACCCGGGACCACTCGGAAGGCGTGGGCTATAACACATAAAAATATGGGATCGCGCGGAATTCTAGTTGTTTGGCCGGAAAACGCAAAAAATGAGGAACGATCATGGCGGGGCGGATACTATGGTTCCTTAGGTCATATTTGATAGTCCGGAAAAATTTTAGGGGATAGGGGTCATGAGGTCCCGGGATCACTCGGAAGGTGTGGGCTATAACACACAAAAATATGGGAATCACGCGGAATTCTAGTTCTTTGGCCGAAAAACACAAAAAATAAGGAACGATCATGGCGGGGTGGATACTATGGTTCCTTAGGTCGTATTTGATTGCCCGGAAAAATTTTAGGCGATCGGGGTCCGCGGCTCTTGGGACCACTCGAAATGTGTGGGTATAGCACACGAAAATATGGGAATCGGGCGAAATTCTAGGTCTTTTTCAGTAACATGCAAAAAATGTGGAAAGATCTTGGCAGGGCGGTGACTATGGTTCCTTTGGTTTTATTTGATAGTCCGGAAAAATATTAGGCAATAGGGGTCCGGAGGTCCCGGGACCACTCGGAAGGCGTGGGCTATAACACACAAAAATATGGGAATCGCGCGGAATTCTGGTTGTTTGGCCGAAAAACGCAAAAAATGCGGAACGATCATGGCGGGGCGGATACTATGGTCGTATTTGATAGTCCGGAAAAATTTTAGGAGATAGGGGTGAGGAGGTCCCGGGACCACTCGGAATGCGTGGTCTATAACACATAAAAATATGGGAATCACGCGAAATTCTAGTTTTTTGACTGAAAAACGCAAAAGACTAGGAACGATCATAGAGGGGTGGTGACTATGGTTCCTTAGGTCGTATTTTATAGTCCGAAAAATTTTTAGGCGATCCGGCTCCGGGGTGCCCGACCCACTCGGAAGGAGTGGGCGATAGCACACAAAAATATGGGAATCGGGCGCAATTATAGTTTTTTGGCCAAAAAATGCAAAAAATGAGGAACGATCATGGCGAGGCGGTGACTATGGTTCCTTAGGTCCTAATTGATGGCCCAAATTTTTTTAGGTGATCCGAGTCCGGCGGCCCGGCCCACTCGGAAGGCGTGGGCAATAGCACACAAAATATGGAAATCGAGCGAAATTCTAGTTTTTTGGCCGAAAAACGCAATAAATGTGGAACGATCATGGCGGGGCGGTGACTATGGTTCCTTAGGTCGTATTTGATGGCCCGAAAAATTTTAGGCGATCGGGGTCCACGGCTCTCGGGACCACTCGGAAGGCGTAAGCTATAGCACACTAAAATATTCAAATCGCGCGGAGTTCTAGTTTTTTGGCCGAAAAATGCAAAGCATTTGGAACGATCATGGTGGGGCGGTGACTATGGTACCTTAGGTCGTATTTGATAGTCCGGAAAAATTTTAGGCGATCGGGGTCCGCTGCTCCCCAGACCACTTGGAAGGCGTGGGTATAGCACACGAAAATATGGGAATCGGGCATAATTCTAGTTTTTTGGCCGAAAAATGCAAAAAATGAGAAACGATGATGGCGGGGCGGTTACTATGGTTCCTTAGGTCGTATTTGACGGCCCGGAAAATTTTTAGGCGATCGGGGTCCTGGGGTCCCGGAACCACTTGGAAGGGTGGGCAATAGCACACAAAAATATTATAATCGGGCGGAATTCTAGTTTTTTGGCCGAAAAACGCAACAAATGAGGAATGATCATGGCTGGGCGGTGACTATGGTTCCTTAGGTCGTATTTGATAGTCCGGAAAAATTTTAGGCGATAGGGGTCCGGAGTTCCCGGGTTCACTTGGAAGGCGTGGGCTATAGGACACGAAAATATGGGAATCGCGCGGAATTCTAGTTTTTTTGCCGAAAAACGGAAAAAACTAGGAACGATCATGGCTGGGCGGTGACTATGGTTCCTTAGGTCTTATTTGATAGTCCGGAAAAATTTTAGGCGATAGGGGTCCGGAGACCCGGGACCACTCGGAAGGCATGGGCTATAACACACAAAAATATGGGATCGCGCGGAATTCTAGTTGTTTGGCCGAAAAACGCAAAAAATGAGGAACGATCATGGCGGGGCGGATACTATGGTTCCTTAGGTCGTATTTGATAGTCCGGAAAAATTTTAGGCGATAGGGGTCATGAGGTCGCGGGACCACTCGGAAGGTGTGGGCTATAACACACAAAAATATGGGAATCGCGCGGAATTATAGTTCTTTGGCCGAAAAACACAAAAAATAAGGAACGATCATGGCGGAGCGGATACTATGGTTCCTTAGGTCGTATTTGATTGCCCGGAAAAATTTTAGGCGATCGGGGTCCGCGGCTCTTGGGACCACTCGGAATGTGTGGGTATAGCACATGAAAATCTGGGAATCGGGCGAAATTCTAGGTCTTTTTCAGTAACATGCAAAAAATGTGGAAAGATCTTGGCAGGGCGGTGACTATGGTTCCTTTGGTTTTATTTGATAGTCCGGAAAAATATTAGGCAATAGGGGTCCGGAGGTCCCGGGACCACTCGGAAGGCGTGGGCTATAACACACAAAAATATGGGAATCGCGCGGAATTTTGGTTGTTTGGCCGAAAAACGTAAAAAATGTGGAACGATCATGGCGGGGCGGATACTATGGTTCCTTAAGTCGTATTTGATAGTCCGGAAAAATTTTAGGCGATAGGGGTGAGGAGGTCCCGGGACCACTCGGAATGCGTGGGCTATAACACACAAAAATATGGGAATCACGCGAAATTCTAGTTTTTTGGCTGAAAAACGCAAAAGACTAGGAACGATCATAGAGGGGTGGTGACTATGGTTCCTTAGGTCGTATTTTATAGTCCGGAAAATTTTTAGGCGATCCGGCTCCGGGGTGCCCGACCCACTCGGAAGGAGTGGGCGATAGAACACAAAAATATGGGAATCGGGCGCAATTATAGTTTTATTGCCAAAAAATGCAAAAAATGAGGAACGATCATGGTGAGGCGGTGACTATGGTTCCTTAGGTACTAATTGATGGCCCGAAATTTTTTTAGGCGATCCGAGTCCGGCGGCCCGGCCCACTCGGAAGGCGTGGGCAATAGCACACAAAATATGGAAATCGAGCGAAATTCTAGTTTTTTGGCCAAAAAACGCAATAAATGAGGAACGATCATGGCGGGGCGGTGACTACAGTTCCTTAGGATGTATTTGATGGCCCGAAAAATTTTAGGCGATCGGGGTCCACGGCTCCCGGGACCACTCGGAAGGCGTACGCTATAGCACACTAAAATATGCAAATCGCGCGGAGTTCTAGTTTTTTGGCCGTAAAATGCAAAGCATTTGGAACGATCATGGTGGGGCAGTGACTATGGTACCTTAGGTCGTATTTTATAGTCCGGAAAAATTTTAGGCGATCGGGGTCCGCGGCTCCCCAGACCACTTGGAAGGCGTGGGTATAGCACACGAAAATATGGGAATCGGGCATAATTCTAGTTTTTTGGCCGAAAAATGCAAAAAATGAGAAACGATGATGGCGGGGTGGTTACTATGGTTCCTTAGGTCGTATTTGACGGCCCGGAAAATTTTTAGGCGATCGGGGTCCTGGGGTCCCGGAACCATTTGGAAGGGTGGGCAATATCACACAAAAAAATTGTAATCGGGCGGAATTCTAGTTTTTTGGCCGAAAAACGCAACAAATGAGGAATGATCATGGCTGGGCGGTGACTATGGTTCCTTAGGTCATATTTGATAGTACGGAAAAATTTTAGGCGATAGGGGTCCGGAGTTCCCGGGTTCACTTGGAAGGCGTGGGCTATAGGACACGAAAATAAGGGAATCGCGCGGAATTCTAGTTTTTTTGCCGAAAAACGGAAAAAACTAGGAACGATCATGGCTGGGCGATGACTATGGTTCCTTAGGTCTTATTTGATATCCGGAAAAATTTTAGGCGATAGGGGTCCGGAGACCCGGGACCACTCGGAAGGCGTGGGCTATAACACACAAAAATATGGGAATCGCGCGGAATTCTAGTTGTTTGGCCGAAAAACGCAAAAAATGAGGAACGGTCATGGCGGGGTGGTTACTATGGTTCCTTAGGTCGTATTTTATGGCCCGAAAAATTTTTAGGCGATCGAGGTTCGGGGTTCCCGGGACTCCTTGGATGGCGTGGGCTAAAGCACACGAAAATATGGAAATCGCGCGGAATTCTAGTTTTTTGGCTGAAAAACGCAATAGACTAGGAACGATCATGGCGGGGCGGTGACTATGGCTCCTTAGGTATTATTTTATATTCAGGAAAAATTTTAGGCGATCCGGCTTCGGGCGGCCCGACCCACTCGGAAGGCGTGGGGGATAGCACACAAAAATATGGGAATCGGGCTGAATTCTAGTTTTTTAGCTAAAAAATGCAAAAAATGAGGAACGATCATGGCGAGGCGGTGACTATGGTTCCTTAGGTCCTAATTGATGGCCCGAAAACTTTTTAGGCGATCAGAGTCCGGCGGCCCGGCCCACTCGGAAGGCGTGGGCAATAGCACACAAAAATATGGTAATCGAGCGGAATTCTAGTTTTTTGGCCCAAAAACGCAATAAATGAGGAACAATCATGGCAGGGCGGTGACTATGGTTTTTTAGGTCGTATTTGATGACCCCGAAAATTTTAGGCGATCGGGGTCCACGGCTCCCGGGACCACTCGGAAGGCGTAAGCTATAGCACACTAAAATATGCAAATCTCGCGGAGTTCTAGTTTTTTGGTCGAAAAAAGCAAAGCATTTGGAACGATCATGGTGGGGCGGTGACTATGGTACCTTAGGTCGTATTTTATAGTCCGAAAAAATTTTAGGCGATCGGGGTCCACGGCTCCCCGGACCACTTGGAAGGCGTGGGTATAGCACACGAAAATATGTGAATCGGGCGTAATTCTAGTTTTTTGGCCGAAAAATGCAAAAAATGAGAAATGATGATGGCGGGGTGGTTACTATGGTTCCTTAGGTCGTATTTGACGGCCCGGAAAAATTTTAGGCGATCGGGATCCGGTGGTCCCGGAACCACTTGGAAGGGTGGGCAATAGCACACAAAAATATTGTAATCGGGCGGAATTCTAGTTTTTTGGCCGAAAAACGCAACAAATGAGGAATGCTCATGGCTGGGCGGTGACTATGGTTCCTTAGGTCGTATTTGATAGTCCGGAAAAATTTTACGCGATAGGGGTCCGGAGTTCCCGGGTTCATTTGGAAGGCATGGGCTATAGGACACGAAAATATGGGAATCGCGCGGAATTCTCGTTTTTTGGCCGAAAAATGGAAAAAACTAGGAACAATCATGGCTGGGTGGTGACTATGGTTCCTTAGGTCTTATTTGATAGTCCGGAAAAATTTTAGGCGATAGGGGTCCGGAGACCCGGGACCACTCGGAAGTCGTGGGCTATAACACACAAAATATGGGATCGCGCGGAATTCTAGTTGTTTGGCCGAAAAACGCAAAAAATGAGGAACGATCATGGCGGGGCGGATACTATGGTTCCTTAGGTCGTATTTGATAGTCCAGAAAAATTTTAGGCGATAGGGGTCCGGAGTTCCCGGGACCACTCGGAAGGTGTGGGCTATAACACACAAAAATATGGGAATCGCGCGTAATTCTAGTTGTTTGGCCGAAAAACACAAAAAATAAGGAACGATCATGGCGGGGCGGATACTATGGTTCCTTAGGTCGTATTTGATTGCCCGAAAAATTTTTAGGCGATCGGGGTCCGCGACTCTTGGGACCACTCGGAATGCGTGGTTATAGGACACGAAAAAATGGAAATCGGGCGAAATTCTAGGTCTTTTTAAGTAACATGCAAAAATTGTGGACAGATCTTGGCAGGGCGGTGACTATGGTTCCTTTGGTCTTATTTGATAGTCCGGAAAAATATTAGGCGATAGGGGTCCGGAGGTCCCGGGACCACTCGGAAGGAGTGGGCTATAACACAAAAAAATATGGGAATCGAGCGGAATTCTAGTTTTTTGGCCGAAAAACGCAATAAATTAGGAATGATCATGGCGGGGCGGTGACTATGGTTCCTTAGGTCGTATTTGATATTCTGAAAAAAGTTTAGGCGATAGGGGTCCGGAGACCCGGGACAACTCGGAAGGCATGGGCTATTACACACAAAAATATGGGATCGTGCGGAATTCTAGTTGTTTGGCCGAAAAACACAAAAAATGAGGAACGATCATAGCGGGGCGGATACTATGGTTCCTTAGGTCATATTTGATAGTCCGGAAAAATTTTATGCGATAGGGGTCCGGAGGTCCCGGGACCACTCGGAGGGTGTGGGCTATAACACACAAAAATATGGGAATCGCGCGGAATTCTAGTTGTTTGGCCGAAAAACGGAAAAAATAAGGAACGATCATGGCAGGGCAGATACTATGGTTCCTTAGGTCGTATTTGATTGCTCGGAAAAATTTTAGGTGATCGGGGTCCGCGGCTCTTGGGACCACTCGGAATGCGTGGGAATAGCACACGAAAATATGCGAATCGGGCGAAATTCTATGTTTTTTGGCCGAAAAATGCAAAAAATGAGAAATGATGATGGCGGGGTGGTTACTATGGTTCCTTAGGTCGTATTTGACGGCCCGGAAAAATTTTAGTCGATCAAGGTCCGGGGGTCCCGTAACCACTTGGAAGGGTGGGCAATAGCACACAAAAATATTGTAATCGGGCAGAATTCTAGTTTTTTGGCCGAAAAACGCAACAAATGAGGAATGATCATGGCTTCTAGTTTTTAAGGCCGAAAAATGCAAAAAATGAGAAATGATGATGGCGGGGCAGTTACTATGGTTCCTAAGGTCGTATTTGACGGCCCAGAAAAATTTTAGGCGATCGGGGTCCGGGGGTCCCGGAACCACTTGGAAGGGTGGGCAATAGCACAGAAAAATATAGTAATCGGGCGGAATTCTAGTTTTTTGGCCGAAAAATGCAACCAATGAGGAATGATCATGGCTGGGCGGTGACTATGGTTCCTTAGGTCGTATTTGATAGTCCGGAAAAATTTAGGCGATAGGGGTCCGGAGTTCCCGGGTTCACTTGGAAGGCGTGGGCTATAGGACACGAAAATATGGGAATCGCGCGGAATTCTAGTTTTTTGGCCGAAAAACGGAATAAACTAGGAACGATCATGGCTGGGCGGTGACTATGGTTCCTTAGGTCTTATTTGATAGTCCGGAAAAATTTTAGGCGATAGGGGTCCGGAGACCCGGGACCACTCGGAAGGCATGGGCTATAACACACAAAAATATGGGATCGCGCGGAATTCTAGTTGTTTGGCCGAAAAATGCAAAAAATAAGGAACGATCATGGCGGGGAGGATACTATGGTTCCTTAGGTCGTATTTGATAGTCCGGAAAAATTTTAGGCGATAGGGGTCCGGAGACCCGGGACCACTCGGAAGGCATGGGCTATAACACACAAAAATATGGGATCGCGCGGAATTCTAGGTTTTTGGCCGAAAAATGCAAAAAATGAGGAACGATCATGGCGGGGCGGATACTATGGTTCCTTAGGTCGTATTTGACAGTCCAAAAAAATTTTAGGCGATAGGGGTCTGGAGGTCCCGGGACCACTCGGAAGGTGTGGGCTATAACACACAAAAATATGGGAATCGCGCGGAATTCTACCTTTTTTGCCGAAAAACGCAAAAAATAAGGAACGATCATGGCGGGGCAGATACTATGGTTCCTTAGGTCGTATTTGATTGCCCGGAAAATTTTTAGGCGAACGGGGTCCGCGGCTCTTGGGACCACTCGGAATGCGTGGGTTTAGCACACGAAAATATGGGAATCGAGCGGAATTCTAGTTTTTTGGCCCAAAAACGCAATAAATGAGGAACAATCATGGCAGGGCGGTGACTATGGTTTTTTAGGTCGTATTTGATGACCCCGAAAATTTTAGGCGATCGGGGTCCACGGCTCCCGGGACCACTCGGAAGGCGTAAGCTATAGCACACTAAAATATGCAAATCTCGCGGAGTTCTAGTTTTTTGGTCGAAAAAAGCAAAGCATTTGGAACGATCATGGTGGGGCGGTGACTATGGTACCTTAGGTCGTATTTTATAGTCCGAAAAAATTTTAGGCGATCGGGGTCCACGGCTCCCCGGACCACTTGGAAGGCGTGGGTATAGCACACGAAAATATGTGAATCGGGCGTAATTCTAGTTTTTTGGCCGAAAAATGCAAAAAATGAGAAATGATGATGGCGGGGTGGTTACTATGGTTCCTTAGGTCGTATTTGACGGCCCGGAAAAATTTTAGGCGATCGGGATCCGGTGGTCCCGGAACCACTTGGAAGGGTGGGCAATAGCACACAAAAATATTGTAATCGGGCGGAATTCTAGTTTTTTGGCCGAAAAACGCAACAAATGAGGAATGCTCATGGCTGGGCGGTGACTATGGTTCCTTAGGTCGTATTTGATAGTCCGGAAAAATTTTACGCGATAGGGGTCCGGAGTTCCCGGGTTCATTTGGAAGGCATGGGCTATAGGACACGAAAATATGGGAATCGCGCGGAATTCTCGTTTTTTGGCCGAAAAATGGAAAAAACTAGGAACAATCATGGCTGGGTGGTGACTATGGTTCCTTAGGTCTTATTTGATAGTCCGGAAAAATTTTAGGCGATAGGGGTCCGGAGACCCGGGACCACTCGGAAGTCGTGGGCTATAACACACAAAATATGGGATCGCGCGGAATTCTAGTTGTTTGGCCGAAAAACGCAAAAAATGAGGAACGATCATGGCGGGGCGGATACTATGGTTCCTTAGGTCGTATTTGATAGTCCAGAAAAATTTTAGGCGATAGGGGTCCGGAGTTCCCGGGACCACTCGGAAGGTGTGGGCTATAACACACAAAAATATGGGAATCGCGCGTAATTCTAGTTGTTTGGCCGAAAAACACAAAAAATAAGGAACGATCATGGCGGGGCGGATACTATGGTTCCTTAGGTCGTATTTGATTGCCCGAAAAATTTTTAGGCGATCGGGGTCCGCGACTCTTGGGACCACTCGGAATGCGTGGTTATAGGACACGAAAAAATGGAAATCGGGCGAAATTCTAGGTCTTTTTAAGTAACATGCAAAAATTGTGGACAGATCTTGGCAGGGCGGTGACTATGGTTCCTTTGGTCTTATTTGATAGTCCGGAAAAATATTAGGCGATAGGGGTCCGGAGGTCCCGGGACCACTCGGAAGGAGTGGGCTATAACACAAAAAAATATGGGAATCGAGCGGAATTCTAGTTTTTTGGCCGAAAAACGCAATAAATTAGGAATGATCATGGCGGGGCGGTGACTATGGTTCCTTAGGTCGTATTTGATATTCTGAAAAAAGTTTAGGCGATAGGGGTCCGGAGACCCGGGACAACTCGGAAGGCATGGGCTATTACACACAAAAATATGGGATCGTGCGGAATTCTAGTTGTTTGGCCGAAAAACACAAAAAATGAGGAACGATCATAGCGGGGCGGATACTATGGTTCCTTAGGTCATATTTGATAGTCCGGAAAAATTTTATGCGATAGGGGTCCGGAGGTCCCGGGACCACTCGGAGGGTGTGGGCTATAACACACAAAAATATGGGAATCGCGCGGAATTCTAGTTGTTTGGCCGAAAAACGGAAAAAATAAGGAACGATCATGGCAGGGCAGATACTATGGTTCCTTGGGTCGTATTTGATTGCTCGGAAAAATTTTAGGTGATCGGGGTCCGCGGCTCTTGGGACCACTCGGAATGCGTGGGAATAGCACACGAAAATATGCGAATCGGGCGAAATTCTATGTTTTTTGGCCGAAAAATGCAAAAAATGAGAAATGATGATGGCGGGGTGGTTACTATGGTTCCTTAGGTCGTATTTGACGGCCCGGAAAAATTTTAGTCGATCGAGGTCCGGGGGTCCCGTAACCACTTGGAAGGGTGGGCAATAGCACACAAAAATATTGTAATCGGGCAGAATTCTAGTTTTTTGGCCGAAAAACGCAACAAATGAGGAATGATCATGGCTTCTAGTTTTTAAGGCCGAAAAATGCAAAAAATGAGAAATGATGATGGCGGGGCAGTTACTATGGTTCCTAAGGTCGTATTTGACGGCCCAGAAAAATTTTAGGCGATCGGGGTCCGGGGGTCCCGGAACCACTTGGAAGGGTGGGCAATAGCACAGAAAAATATAGTAATCGGGCGGAATTCTAGTTTTTTGGCCGAAAAATGCAACCAATGAGGAATGATCATGGCTGGGCGGTGACTATGGTTCCTTAGGTCGTATTTGATAGTCCGGAAAAATTTAGGCGATAGGGGTCCGGAGTTCCCGGGTTCACTTGGAAGGCGTGGGCTATAGGACACGAAAATATGGGAATCGCGCGGAATTCTAGTTTTTTGGCCGAAAAACGGAATAAACTAGGAACGATCATGGCTGGGCGGTGACTATGGTTCCTTAGGTCTTATTTGATAGTCCGGAAAAATTTTAGGCGATAGGGGTCCGGAGACCCGGGACCACTCGGAAGGCATGGGCTATAACACACAAAAATATGGGATCGCGCGGAATTCTAGTTGTTTGGCCGAAAAATGCAAAAAATAAGGAACGATCATGGCGGGGAGGATACTATGGTTCCTTAGGTCGTATTTGATAGTCCGGAAAAATTTTAGGCGATAGGGGTCCGGAGACCCGGGACCACTCGGAAGGCATGGGCTATAACACACAAAAATATGGGATCGCGCGGAATTCTAGGTTTTTGGCCGAAAAATGCAAAAAATGAGGAACGATCATGGCGGGGCGGATACTATGGTTCCTTAGGTCGTATTTGACAGTCCAAAAAAATTTTAGGCGATAGGGGTCTGGAGGTCCCGGGACCACTCGGAAGGTGTGGGCTATAACACACAAAAATATGGGAATCGCGCGGAATTCTACCTTTTTTGCCGAAAAACGCAAAAAATAAGGAACGATCATGGCGGGGCAGATACTATGGTTCCTTAGGTCGTATTTGATTGCCCGGAAAATTTTTAGGCGAACGGGGTCCGCGGCTCTTGGGACCACTCGGAATGCGTGGGTTTAGCACACGAAAATATGGGAATCGGGCGAAATTCTAGGTCTTTTTCAGTAACATGCAAAAAATGTGGAAAGATCTTTGTAGGGCGGTGACTATGGTTCCTTTGGTCTTATTTGATAGTCCGGAAACATATTAGGCGATAGGGGTCTGGAGTTCCTGGGACCACTCGGAAGGCGTGGGCTATAAGAAGTCCCGGGACCACTCGGAAGGCGTGGGCTATAACACACAAAAATATGGGAATCGCGCGGAATTCTAGTTGTTTGGCCGAAAAATGCAAACAATGAGGAACGATCATGGCGGGGTGGTAACTATGGTTCCTTAGGTCGTATTTGATAGTCCGGAAAAATTTTAGGCGATAGGGGTCTGGAGGTCCCGGGACCACTCGGAAGGTGTGGGCTATAACACACAAAAATATGGGAATCGCGCGGAATTCTAGTTGTTTGGCCGAAAAACGCAAAAAATAAGGAACGATCATGGCGGGGCAGATACTATAGTTCCTTAGGTCGTATTTGATTGCCCGGAAAATTTGTAGGCGATCGGGGTCCGTGGCTCTTGGGACCACTCGGAATGCGTGGATATAGCACACGAAAATATGGGAATCGGGCGAAATTCTAGGTCTTTTTCAGTAACATGCAAAAAATGTTGAAAGATCTTGGCTGGGTGGTGACTATGGTTCCTTTGGTCTTATTTGATAGTCCAAAAAAATATTAGGCAATAGGGGTCCAAAGTTCCCGGGACCACTAGGAAGGCGTGGGCTATAAGAGGTCCCGGGACCACTCGGAAGGCGTGGGCTATAACACACAAAAATATGGGAATCGCGCGGAATTCTAGTTGTTTAGCCGGAAAATGCAAAAAAAGTGGAACGATCATTGCAGGGTGGTAACTATGGTTCCTTAGGTCGTATTTGATGGCCCGAAAAATTTTTAGGCGATCGGGGTTCTCGGGACCCCTTGGAAGGCGTGGGCTAAAGCACACGAAAATATGGATATCGTGCGGAATTCTAGTTTTTTGGCTGAAAAACGCAAAAGACTAGGAACGATCATGGCGGGGTGGTGACTATGGTTCCTTAGGTCGTATTTGATAGTCCGAAAAATTTTTAGGCGATCCGGCTCAGGGGGGGCCGACCCACTCGGAAGGCGTGGGCGAATGCACTCAAAAATATGGGAATCGGGCGGAATTCTAGTTTTTTGGCCAAAAAATGCAAAAAATAAGGAACGATCATGGCGAGGCGGTGACTATGGTTCCTTAGGTCCTAATTGATGGCCCGAAAATTTTATAGGCGATCCGAGTTCGGCGGCCCGGCCCACTCGGAAGGCGTGGGGCACACAAAAATATGGTAATCGAGCGAAATTCTAGTTTTTTGGCCGGAAAATGCAATAAATGAGGAACGATCATGGCGGGGCGGTGATTATGGTTCCTTAGGTCATATTTGATGTCCCGGAATATTTTAGGCGATCGGGTTCCACGGCTCCCGGGACCACTCGGAAGGCGTAAGCTATATAGCACACTAAAATATGCAAATCGCGCGGAGTTCTAGTTTTTGGCCAAAAAATGCAGAGCATTTTGAACGATCATGGTGGGGCAGTGACTATGGTACCTTAGGTCGTATTTGATAGTCCGGAAAAGTTTTAGGCGATCGGGGTCTGCAGCTCCCCGGACCACTTGGAAGGCGTGGGATAGCACACGAAAATATGGGAATCGGGCGTAATTCTAGTTTTTTGGTCGAAAAATGCAAAAAATGAGAAACGATGATGGCGGGGCGGTTACTATGGTTCCTTAGGTCGTATTTGACTGCCCAGAAAAATTTTAGGCGATCGGGGTCCGGGGGTCCCGGAACCACTTGGAAGGGTGGGCAATAGCACACAAAAATATTGTAATCGGGCGGAATTCTTGCTTTTTGGCCGAAAAATGCAACAAATGAGGAATGATCATGGCTGGGCGGTGACTATGGTTCCTTAGGTCGTATTTGATAGTCCAAAAAAATTTTAGGCCATAGGGGTCCGGAGTTCCCAGGTTCACTTGGAAGGCGTGGGCTGTAGGACACGAAAATATGGGAATCGCACGGAATTCTTGTTTTTTGGCCAAAAAACGGAAAAAACTAGGAACGATCATGGCTGGGCGGTGACTATTGTTCCTTAGGTCTTATTTGATAGTCCGGAAAAATTTTAGGTGATAGGGGTCCGGAGACCCGGGACCACTCGGAAGGCGTGGGCTATAACACACAAAAATATGGGATCGCGCGGAATTGTAGTTGTTTGGCCGAAAAATGCAAAAAATGAGGAATAATCATGGCGGAGCGGATACTATGGTTCCTTAGGTCGTATTTGATAGTCCGGAAAAATTTTAGGCGATAGGGGTCCGGAGGTCCCGGGACCACTCGGAAGGTGTGGGCTATAACACACAAAAATTTGGGAATCGCGCGGAATTCTAGTTGTTTGGCCGAAAAATGCAAAAAATAAGGAACGGTCCTGGCGGGGCGGATACTATGGTTCCTTAGGTCGTATTTGATTGCCCGGAAAATTTTTTGGCGATCGGGGTCCGCGGCTCTTGTGACCACTCGGAATGAGTGGGTATAGCACACGAAAATATGGGAATCGAGCGAAATTCTAGGTCTTTTTCAGTAACATGCAAAAAATGTGGAAAGATCTTGTCAGGGCGGTGACTATGGTTCCTTTGGTCTTATTTGACAGTCCGGAAAAATATTAGGCGATAGGGGTCCGGAGGTCCCGGGACCACTCGGAAGGCGTGGGCTATAACACACAAAAATATGGGAATCGCGCGGAATTCTAGTTTTTTGGCCAAAAAATGCAAAAAATGAGGAACGATCATGGCGAGGCGGTGACTATGGTTCCTTAGGTCCTAATTGATGGCCCGAAAACATTTTAGGCGATCCGAGTCCGGCAGCCCGGCCCACTCGGAAGGCGTGGGGCACACAAAAATATGGTAATCGAGCGGAATTCTAGCTTTTTGGCCGAAAAATGCAATAAATGAGGAACGATCATGGCGGGGCGGTGACTATGGTTCCTTAGGTCGTATTTGATGGCCAGGAAAATTTTAGGCGATCGGGGTCCACAGCTCCCGGGACCACTCGGAAGGCGTAAGCTATAGCACACGAAAATATGCAAATCGCGCGGAGTTTTAGTTTTTTGGCCGAAAAATTCAAAGCATTTGGAACGAACATGGTGGGGCGGTGACTATGGTACCTTAGGTCGTATTTGATAGTCCGGAAAAATTTTAGGCGATCGGGATCCGCGGCTCCCCGGACCACATGGAAGGCGTGGGTATAGCACACGAAAATATGGGAATCGGGCGTAATTCTAGTTTTTGGCCGAAAAATGCAAAAAATGAGAAACAATGATCGCGGGGCGGTTACTATGGTTCCTTAGGTCGTATTTGACGGCCCGAAAAAATTTGAAGGCGATCGGGGTCCGGGGGTCCCGGAACCACTTGGAAGGGTGGGCAATAGCACATAAAAATATTATAATCGGGCGGAATTCTAGTTTTTTGGCCGAAAAACGCAACAAATGAGGAATGATCATGGCTGGGCGGTGACTATGGTTCCTTAGGTCGTATTTGATAGTCCGGAAAAATTTTAGGTGATAGGGGTCCGGAATTCCCGGGTTCACTCGGAATGCGTGGGTATAGCACACGAAAATATGGGAATCGGGCGAAATTCTAGTTGTTTGGCCGAAAAATGCAAAAAATGAGGAACGATCATGGCGGGGTGGTTACTATGGTTCCTTAGGTCGTATTTGATGGCCCAGAAAATTTTTAGATGATCGGGGTTCGGGGTTCCCGGGACCCCTTGGAAGGCGTGGGCTAAAGCACACGAAAATATGGAAATCGCGCGGAATTCTAGTTTTTTGGCTGAAAAACGCAAAAGACTAGGAACGATCATGGCGGGGCGGTGACTATGGTTTCTTAGGTCGTATTTGATAGTCCGGAAAATTTTTAGGCGATCCGGCTCCCGGGGGCCCTACCCACTCGGAAGGCGTGGGCGATAGCACTCAAAAATATGGGAATCGGGCGGAATTCTAGTTTTTTGGCCAAACAATGCAAAAAATCAGGAACGATAATGCCGAGGCGGTGACTATGGTTCCTTAGGTCCTAATTGATGGCCAGAAATATTTTTAGGCGATCCGAGTCCGGCGGCCCGGCCCACTCGGAAGGCGTGGACAATAGCACACAAAAATATGGTAATAGAGCAGAATTCTAGTTTTTTGGCTGAAAATTGCAATAAATGAGGAACGATCATGGCGGGGCGGTGACTATGGTTCCTTAGGTCATATTTGATGGCCCGTAAAATTTTAGGCGATCGGGGTCCACGTTTCCCGGGACCACTCGGAAGGCGTAAGCTATAGCACACGAAAATATGCAAATCGCGCGGAGTTCTAGTTTTTTGGCCGAAAAATGCAAAGCATTTGGAACGATCATGGCGGGGCGGTGACTATGGTTCCTTAGGTCATATTTGATAGTCCGGAAAATTTTTAGGCAATCCGGCTCTGGGGGCCCGACCCACTCGGAAGGCGTGGGCGATAGCACACAAAAATATGGGAATCGGGCGGAATTCTAGTTTTTTGGCCAAAAAATGCAAAAAATGAGGAACGATCATGGCAAGGCAGTGACTATGGTTCCTTAGGTCCTAATTGATGGCCCGAAAATTTTTTAGGCGATCGGAGTCCGGCGGCCCGGCCTACTCGGAAGGCGTGGGCAATAGCACACAAAAATATGGTAATCGAGTGAAATTCTAGTTTTTTGGCAAAACATGATGAACGATCATGGCGAGATGGTGACTATGGTCCCTTAGGTCCTAATTGATGGCCCGAAATTTTTTAGGCGATCCGAGTCCGGCGGCCTGCCCACTCGGAAGGCGTGGGCAATATAGCACACAAAAATATGATAATCGAGCGGAATTCTAGTTTTTTGGCCGAAAAATGCAATAAATGAGGAACGATCATAGCGGGGCGGTGACTATGGTTCCTTAGGTCGTATTTGATGGCTCGGAAAATTTTAGCCGATCGGGGTCCACGGCTCCCGGGACCACTCGGAAGGCGTAAGCTATAGCACACTAAAATATGCAAATCGCGCGGAGTTCAAGTTTTTTGGCCGAGAAATGCAAAGCATTTGAAATGATCATGGTGGGGCGGTGACTATGGTACCTTAGGTCGTATTTGATAGTCAGGAAAAATTTTAGGCGATCGGGGTCCGCGGCTCCCCGGACCACTTGGAAGGCGTGGGTATAGCACACGAAAATATGGGAATCGGGCGTAATTCTAGTTTTTTGGCCGAAAAACGCAACAAATGAGGAATGATCATGGCTGGGCGGTGACTATGGTTCCTTAGGTCGTATTTGATAGTCCAAAAAAATTTTAGGTGATAGGGGTCCGGAGTTCCCAGGTTCACTTGGAAGGCGTGGGCTATAGGACACGAAAATATGGGAATCGCACGGAATTCTTGTTTTTTGGCCAAAAAACGGAAAAAACTAGGAACGATCATGGCTGGGCGGTGACTATTGTTCCTTAGGTCTTATTTGATAGTCCGGAAAAATTTTAGGTGATAGGGGTCCGGAGACCCGGGACCACTCGGAAGGCGTGGGCTATAACACACAAAAATATGGGATCGCGCGGAATTGTAGTTGTTTGGCCGAAAAATGCAAAAAATGAGGAATAATCATGGCGGAGCGGATACTATGGTTCCTTAGGTCATATTTGATAGTCCGGAAAAATTTTAGGCGATAGGGGTCCGGAGGTCCCGGGACCACTCGGAAGGTGTGGGCTATAACACACAAAAATTTGGGAATCGCGCGGAATTCTAGTTGTTTGGCCGAAAAATGCAAAAAATAAGGAACGGTCCTGGCGGGGCGGATACTATGGTTCCTTAGGTCGTATTTGATTGCCCGGAAAATTTTTTGGCGATCGGGGTCCGCGGCTCTTGTGACCACTCGGAATGCGTGGGTATAGCACACGAAAATATGGGAATCGAGCGAAATTCTAGGTCTTTTTCAGTAACATGCAAAAAATGTGGAAAGATCTTGTCAGGGCGGTGACTATGGTTCCTTTGGTCTTATTTGACAGTCCGGAAAAATATTAGGCGATAGGGGTCCGGAGGTCCCGGGACCACTCGGAAGGCGTGGGCTATAACACACAAAAATATGGGAATCGCGCGGAATTCTAGTTTTTTGGCCAAAAAATGCAAAAAATGAGGAACGATCATGGCGAGGCGGTGACTATGGTTCCTTAGGTCCTAATTGATGGCCCGAAAACATTTTAGGCGATCCGAGTCCGGCATCCCGGCCCACTCGGAAGGCGTGGGGCACACAAAAATATGGTAATCGAGCGGAATTCTAGCTTTTTGGCCGAAAAATGCAATAAATGAGGAACGATCATGGCGGGGCGGTGACTATGGTTCCTTAGGTCGTATTTGATGGCCAGGAAAATTTTAGGCGATCGGGGTCCACGGCTCCCGGGACCACTCGGAAGGCGTAAGCTATAGCACACGAAAATATGCAAATCGCGCGGAGTTCTAGTTTTTTGGCCGAAAAATGCAAAGCATTTGGAACGATCATGGTGGGGCGGTGACTATGGTACCTTAGGTCGTATTTGATAGTCCGGAAAAATTTTAGGCGATCGGGATCCGCGGCTCCCCGGACCACATGGAAGGCGTGGGTATAGCACACGAAAATATGGGAATCGGGCGTAATTCTAGTTTTTGGCCGAAAAATGCAAAAAATGAGAAACCATGATCGCGGGGCGGTTACTATGGTTCCTTAGGTCGTATTTGACGGCCCGAAAAAATTTTAGGCGATCGGGGTCCGGGGGTCCCGGAACCACTTGGAAGGATGGGCAATAGCACATAAAAATATTGTAATCGGGCGGAATTCTAGTTTTTTGGCTGAAAAACGCAACAAATGAGGAATGATCATGGCTGGGCGGTGACTATGGTTCCTTAGGTCGTATTTGATAGTCCGAAAAAATTTTAGGCGATAGGGGTCCGGAATTCCCGGGTTCACTCGGAATGCGTGGGTATAGCACACGAAAATATGGGAATCAGGCGAAATTCTAGTTGTTTGTCCGAAAAATGCAAAAAATGAGGAACGATCATGGCGGGGTGGTTACTATGGTTCCTTAGGTCGTATTTGATGGCCCAGAAAATTTTTAGATGATCGGGGTTCGGGGTTCCCGAGACCCCTTGGAAGGCGTGGGCTAAAGCACACGAAAATATGGAAATCGCGCGGAATTCTAGTTTTTTGGCTGAAAAACGCAAAAGACTAGGAACGATCATGGCGGGGCGGTGACTAAGGTTTCTTAGGTCGTATTTGATAGTCCGGAAAATTTTTAGGCGATCCGGCTCCCGGGGGCCCTACCCACTCAGAAGGCGTGGGCGATAGCACACAAAAATATGGGAATCGGGCGGAATTCTAGTTTTTTGGCCAAACAATGCAAAAAATCAGGAACGATAATGCCGAGGCGGTGACTATGGTTCCTTAGGTCCTAATTGATGGCCAGAAATATTTTTAGGCGATCCGAGTCCGGCGGCCCGGCCCACTCGGAAGGCGTGGACAATAGCACACAAAAATATGGTAATAGAGCAGAATTCTAGTTTTTTGGCTGAAAATTGCAATAAATGAGGAACGATCATGGCGGGGCGGTGACTATGGTTCCTTAGGTCATATTTGATGGCCCGTAAAATTTTAGGCGATCGGGGTCCACGTTTCCCGGGACCACTCGGAAGGCGTAAGCTATAGCACACGAAAATATGCAAATCGCGCGGAGTTCTAGTTTTTTGGCCGAAAAATGCAAAGCATTTGGAACGATCATGGCGGGGCAGTGACTATGGTTCCTTAGGTCATATTTGATAGTCCGGAAAATTTTTAGGCAATCCGGCTCTGGGGGCCCGACCCACTCGGAAGGCGTGGGCGATAGCACACAAAAATATGGGAATCGGGCGGAATTCTAGTTTTTTTGCCAAAAAATGCAAAAAATGAGGAACGATCATGGCGAGGCAGTGACTATGGTTCCTTAGGTCCTAATTGATGGCCCGAAAATTTTTTAGGCGATCGGAGTCCGGCGGCCCGGCCTACTCGGAAGGCGTGGGCAATAGCACACAAAAATATGGTAATCGAGTGAAATTCTAGTTTTTTGGCAAAACATGATGAACGATCATGGCGAGATGGTGACTATGGTCCCTTAGGTCCTAATTGATGGCCCGAAATTTTTTTAGGCGATCCGAGTCCGGCGGCCTGCCCACTCGGAAGGCGTGGGCAATATAGCACACAAAAATATGATAATCGAGCGGAATTCTAGTTTTTTGGCCGAAAAATGCAATAAATGAGGAACGATCATAGCGGGGTGGTGACTATGGTTCCTTAGGTCGTATTTGATGGCCCGGAAAATTTTAGCCGATCGGGGTCCACGGCTCCCGGGACCACTCGGAAGGCGTAAGCTATAGCACACTAAAATATGCAAATCGCGCGGAGTTCAAGTTTTTTGGCCGAGAAATGCAAAGCATTTGAAATGATCATGGTGGGGCGGTGACTATGGTACCTTAGGTCGTATTTGATAGTCAGGAAAAATTTTAGGCGATCGGGGTCCGCGGCTCCCCGGACCACTTGGAAGGCGTGGGTATAGCACACGAAAATATGGGAATCGGGCGTAATTCTAGTTTTTTGGCCGAAAAATGCAAAACATGAGAAACGATGATGGCAGGGCGGTTATTATGCTTCCTTAGGTCGTATTTGACGGCCTGGAAAAATTTTAGGCGATCGGGGTCCGGGGGTCCCGGAACCACTTGGAAGGGTGGGCAATAGCACGCAATAATATTGTAATCGGACGGAATTCTAGTTTTTTTTGCAGAAAAACGCAACAAATGAGGAATGATCATGCCTGGGCGGTGACTATGGTTCCTTAGGTCGTATTTGATAGTCCGGAAAACGTTTAGGCGATAGGGGTCCGGAGTTCCCGGGTTCACTTGGAAGGCGTGGGCTATAGGACACGAAAATATGGGAATCGCGCGGAATTCTAGTTTTTTGGCCGAAAAACGGAATAAACTAGGAACGATCAAGGCTGGGCGGTGACTATGGTTCCTTAGGTCTTATTTGATAGTCCGGAAAAATTTTAGGCGATAGGGGTCCGGAGACCCGGGACCACTCGGAAGGCATGGGCTATAACACACAAAAATATGGGATCGCGCGGAATTCTAGTTGTTTGGCCGAAAAATGCAAAAAATAAGGAACGATCATGGCGGGGAGGATACTATGGTTCCTTAGGTCGTATTTGATAGTCCGGAAAAATTTTAGGCGATAGGGGTCCGGAGGTCCCGGGACCACTCGGAAGGTGTGGGCTATAACACACAAAAATATGGGTATCACGTGGAACTCTAGTTGTTTGGCCGAAAAACGCAAAAAATAAGGAACGATCATGGCGGGACGGATACTATGGTTCCTTAGGTCGTATTTGATTGCCCGGAAAATTTTTAGGCAATCGGGGTCCGCGGCTCTTGGGACCACTCGGAATGCGTGGGTATAGCACACGAAAATATGGGAATCGTGCGAAATTCTAGGTCTTTTTCAGTAACATACAAAAAAATGGAAAGATGTGGGCAGGGCGGTGACTATGGTTATTTTGGTCTTATTTGATAGTCCGAAAAAATATTAGGCGATAGGCGTACGGAGGTCCCGGGACTACTCGGAAGGCGAGGGCTATAAGTGGTCCCGGGATCACTCGGAAGGAGTGGGCTATAACACACAAAAATATGGGAATCGCGCGGAATTCTAGTTGTTTGGCCGAAAAACGCAAAAAATGTGGAACGATCATGACGGGGTGGTTACTATGGTTCCTTTGGTCATATTTGATGGCCCGGAAATTTTTTAGGCGATCGGGGTTCGGGGTTCCCGGGACCCCTTGGAAGGCGTGGGCTAAAGCACAGGAAAATATGGAAATCGCGCGGAATTCTACTTCTTTGGCTGAAAAACGCAAAAGACTAGGAACGATCATGGCGGGGTGGTGACTATGGTTCCTTAGGTCGTATTTGATAGTCCAAAAAATTTTTAGGCGATCCGGCTCCGGGGGGCCCGACCCACTCGGAAGACGTGGGCGATAGCACACAAAAATATGGGAATCGGGCGGAATTCTAGTTTTTTTGGCCAAAAAATGCAAAAAATGAGGAACGATCATGGCGAGGCGGTGACTATGGTTCCTTAGGTCCTAATTGATGGCGCGAAACATTTTTAGGCGATCCGAGTCCGGCGGCCCGGGCCACTCGGAAGGCGTGGGGCACACAAAAATATGGTAATCGAGCGGAATTCTAGTTTTTTGGCCGAAAAACGCAATAATTGAGGAACGATCACGGCGGGGCGGTGACTATGGTTGCTTAGGTCGTATTTGATTCCCCAGAAAATTTTAGGCGATCGGGGTCCACGGCTTGCGGGACCACTCGGAAGGCGTAAGTTATAGCACACGAAAATATGCAAATCGCGCGGTGTTCTAGCTTTTTGGTCGAAAAATGCAAAGCATTTGGAACGATCATGGTGGGGCGGTGACTATGGTACCTTAGGTCGTATTTGATAGTCCGGAAAAATTTTAGGCGATCGGGGTCCGCGGCTCCCCGGACCACTTGGAAGGCGTGGGTATAGCACACGAAAATATGGGAATCGGGCGTAATTCTAGTCTTTTGGCCGAAAAATGCAAAATATGAGAAACGATGATGGCGGGGCGGTTACTATGGTTCCTTAGGTCGTATTTGACGGCCCGGAAAAATTTTAGGCGATCGGGGTCCGGGGGTCCCGGAACCACTTGGAAGGGTGGGCAATAGCACAGAAAATATTGTAATCGGGCGGAATTCTAGTTTTTTGGCTGAAAAACGCAACAAATTAGGAATGATCATGGCTGGGCGGTGACTATGGTTCCTTAGGTTGAATTTGATAGTCCGGAAAAATTTTAGGCGATAGGGGTCCGGAGTTCCCGGGTTCACTTGGAAGGCGTGGGCTATAGGACATGAAAATATGGGAATCGCGCGGAATTCTAGTTGTTTGGCCGAAAAACGCAAAAAATGAGGAACGATCATAGTGGGGCGGATACTATGGTTCCTTAGGTCGTATTTGATAGTCCGGAAAAATTTTAGGCGATAGGGGTCCGGAGGTCCCGAGACCACTCGGAAGGTGTGGGCTATAACACACAAAAATATGGGTATCGCGCGGAACTCTAGTTGTTTGGCCGAAAAACGCAAAAAATAAGGAACGATCATGGTGGGGCGGATACTATGGTTCCTTAGGTCGTATTTGATTGCCCGGAAAATTTTTAGGCGATCGGGGTCTGCGGCTCTTGGGACCACTCGGAATGCGTGGGTATCGCACATGAAAATATGGGAATCGTGCGAAATTCTAGGTCTTTTTCAGTAACATACAAAAAAAGTGGAAAGATCTTGGCAGGGCGGTGACTATGGTTATTTTGGTCTTATTTGATAGTCCGGAAAAATATTAGGCGATAGGCGTCCGGAGGTCCCGGGACTACTCGGAAGGCGTGGGCTATAAGTGGTCCCGGGACCACTCGGAAGGCGTGGGCTATAACACACAAAAATATGGGAATCGCGCGGAATTCTAGTTGTTTGGCTGAAAAACGCAAAAAATGAGGAACGATCATGGCGGGGTGGTTACTATGGTTCCTTTGGTCGTATTTGATGGCCCGGAAATTTTTTAGGCGATCGGGGTTCGGGGTTCCCGGGACCCCTTGGAAGGCGTGGGCTAAAGCACAGGAAAATATGGAAATCGCGCGGAATTCTACTTCTTTGGCTGAAAAACGCAAAAGACTAGGAACGATCATGGCGGGGCGGTGACTATGGTTCCTTAGGTCGTATTTGATAGTCCAGAAAATTTTTAGGCGATCCGGCTCCGGGGGGCCCGACCCACTCGGAAGACGTGGGCGATAGCACACAAAAATATGGGAATCGGGCGGAATTCTAGTTTTTTGGCCAAAAAATGCAAAAAATGAGGAACGATCATGGCGGGGCGGTGACTATGGTTCCTTAGGTCCTAATTGATGGCCCGAAACGTTTTTAGGTGATCCGAGTCCGGCGGCCCGGCCCACTCGGAAGGCGTGGGGCACACAAAAATATGGTAATCGAGCGGAATTCTAGTTTTTTGGCCGAAAAATACAATAATTGAGGAACGATCACGGCGGGGCGGTGACTATGGTTCCTTAGGTCATATTTGATTTCCCGGAAAATTTTAGGCGATCGGGCTCCACCGCTCGCGGGACCACTCGGAAGGCGTAAGTTATAGCACACGAAAATATGCAAATCGCGCGGAGTTCTAGCTTTTTGGCCGAAAAATGCAAAGCATTTGGAACGATCATGGTGGGGCGGTGACTATGGTACCTTAGGTCGTATTTGAAAGTCCGGAAAAATTTTAGGCGATCGGGGTCTGCGGCTCCCCGGACCACTTGGAAGGCATGGGTATAGCACACGAAAATATGGGAATCGGGCATAATTCTAGTTTTTTGGCCGAAAAATGCAAAAAATGAGAAACGATGATGGCGGGGCGGTTACTATGGTTCCTTAGGTCGTATTTGACGGCCCGGAAAATTTTTAGGCGATCGGGGTCCGGGGGTCCCGGAACCATTTGGAAGGGTGGGCAATAGCACAGAAAATATTGTAATCGGGTGGAATTCAAGTTTTTTGGCTGAAAAACGCAACAAATGAGGAAAGATCATGGCTGGGCAGTGACTATGGTTCCTTAGGTTGTATTTGATAGTCCGGAAAAATTTTAGGCGATAGGGGTCCGGAGTTCCCGGGTTCACTTGGAAGGCGTGGGCTATAGGACATGAAAATATGGGAATCGCGCGGAATTCTAGTTTTTTGGCCGAAAAACGGAAAAAACTAGGAACAATCATGGCTGGACGGTGACTATGGTTCGTTAGGTCTTATTTGATAGTCCGGAAAAATTTTAGGCGATAAGGGTCCGGAGACCCGGGACCACTCGGAAAGCATGGGCTATAACACACAAAAATATGGGATCGCGCGGAATTCTAGTTGTTTGGCCGAAAAACGCAAAAAATGAGGAACGATCATAGCGGGGCGGATACTATGGTTCCTTAGGTCGTATTTGATAGTCCGGAAAAATTTTAGGCGATAGGGGTCCGGAGGTCCCGGGACCACTCGGAAGGTGTGGGCTATAACACACAAAAATATGGGTATCGCGCGGAACTCTAGTTGTTTGGCCGAAAAACGCAAAAAATAAGGAACGATCATGGCGGGGCGGATACTATGGTTCCTTAGGTCGTATTTGATTGCCCGGAAAATTTTTAGGCGATCGGGGTCCGCGGCTCTTGGGACCACTCGGAATGCGTGGGTATAGCACACGAAAATATGGGAATCGTGCGAAATTCTAGGTCTTTTTCAGTAACATACAAAAAAAGTGGAAAGATCTTGGCAGGGCGGTGACTATGTTTATTTTGGTCTTATTTGATAGTCCGAAAAAATATTAGGCGATAGGTGTCCGGAGGTCCCGGGACTACTCGGAAGGCGTGGGCTATAAGAGGTCCCGGGACTACTCGGAAGGTGTGGGCTATAACACACAAAAATATGGGAATCGCGCGGAATTCTAGTTGTTTGGCCGAAAAACGCAAAAAATGAGGAACGATCATGTAGGGGTGGTTACTATGGTTCCTTTGGTCGTATTTGATGGCCCGGAAATTTTTTAGGCGATCGGGGTTCGGGGTTCCCGGGATCCCTTGGAAGGCGTGGGCTAAAGCACACGAAAATATGGAAATCGCGCGGAATTCTACTTTTTTGGCTGAAAAACGCAAAAGACTAGGAACGATCATGGCGGGACGGTGATTATGGTTCCTTAGGTCGTATTTGATTCCCCGGAAAATTTTAGGCGATCGGGGTCCACGGCTCGCGGGACCACTCGGAAGGCGTAAGTTATAGCACACGAAAATATGCAAATCGCGCGGAGTTCTAGCTTTTTGGCCGAAAAATGCAAAGCATTTGGAACGATCATGGTGGGGCGGTGACTATGGTACCATAGGTCGTATTTGAAAGTCCGGAAAAATTTTAGGCGATCGGGGTCCGCGGCTCCCCGGACCACTTGGAAGGCACCGAAAAATGCAAAATATGAGAAACGATGATGGCGGGGCGGTTACTATGGTTCCTTAGGTCGTATTTGACGGCCCAGAAAAATTTTAGGCGATCGGGGTCCGGGGGTCCCGGAACCACTTGGAAGGGTGGGCAATAGCACAAAAAATATTGTAATCTGGCGAAATTCTAGTTTTTTGGCTGAAAAACGCAACAAATGAGGAATGATCATGGCTGGGCAGTGACGATGGTTCCTTAGGTCGTATTTGATAGTCCGGAAAAATTTTAGGCGATAGAGGTCAGGAGGTCCCGAGACCACTCGGAAGGCGTGGGCTATAACACACAAAAATATGGGAATCGCGCGGAAATCTAGTTGTTTTGTCGAAAAACACTAAAAATGAGGAACGATCAGGGCGGGGTGGTTACTATGGTTCCTAAGGTCGTATTTGATGGCCCGGAAAATTTTTAGGCGATCGGTGTTCGGGGTTCCCGGGATCCCTTGGAAGGCGTGGGCTAAAGCACACGAAAATATGGAAACCGCGCGGAATTATACTTTTTTGGCTGAAAAATTCAAAAGACTAGGAAGGATCATGGCGGGGCAGTGACTATGGTTCCTTAGGTTGTATTTGATAGTCCGGAAAATTTTTAGGCGATCCGGCTCCGGGGGGCCCGACCCACTCGGAAGGCGTGGGCGATAGCACACAAAAATATGGGAATCGGGCGGAATTCTAGTTTTTTGGTTAAAAAATGCAAAAAATGAGGAACGATCATGGAGAGGCGGTGACTATGGTTCCTTAGGTCCTAATTGATGTCCCGAAATGATTTTAGGCGATCCGAGTCCGGCGGTCCGGCCCACTCGGAATGCGTGGGGCACACAAAAATATGGTAATCGAGCGGAATTCTAGTTTTTTGGCCGAAAAACGCAATAAATGAGGAACGATCACGGCGGGGCAGTGACTATGGTTCCTTAGGTCGTATTTGATTCCCCGGAAAATTTTAGGCGATCGGGGTCCACGGCTCGCGGGACCACTCGGAAGGCGTAAGTTATAGCACACGTAAATATGCAAATCGCGCGGAGTTCTAGCTTTTTGGCCGAAAAATGCAAAGCATTTGGAACGATCATGGTGGGGCGGTGACTATGGTACCTTAGGTCGTATTTGATAGTCCGGAAAAAATTTAGGCGATTGGGGTCCGCGGCTCCCCGGACCACTTTGAACGCGTGGGTATAGCACACGAAAATATGGGAATCGGGCGTAATTCTAGTCTTTTGGCCGAAAAATGCAAAATATGAGAAACGATGATGGCGGGGCGGTTACTATGGTTCCTTAGGTCGTATTTGACGGCCCGGAAAAATTTTAGGCGATCGGGGTCCGGGGGTCCCGGAAACACTTGGAAGGGTGGGCAATAGCACAGAAAATATTGTAATCGGGCGGAATTCTAGTTTTTTGGCTGAAAAACGCAACAAATGAGGAATGATCATGGCTGGGCGGTGACTATGGTTCCTTAGGTTGTAATTGATAGTCCGGAAAAATTTTAGGCGATAGGGGTCCGGAGACCCGGGACTACTCGGAAAGCATGGGCTATAACACACAAAAATATTGGATCGCGCGGAATTCTAGTTGTTTGGCCGAAAAACGCAAAAAATGAGGAACGATCATAGCGGGGCGGATACTATGGTTCCTTGGGTCGTATTTGATAGTCCGAAAAAATTTTAGGCGATAGGTGTCCGGAGGTCCCGGGACCACTCGGAAGGTGTGGGCTATAACACACAAAAATATGGGAATCGCGCGGAATTCTAGTTGTTTGGCCGAAAAACGCAAAAAATAAGGAACGATCATGGCGGGGCGGATACTATGGTTCCTTAGGTCGTATTTGATTGCCCGGAAAAATTTTAGGCAATCGGGGTCCGCGACTCTTGGGACCACTCGGAATGCGTGGGTATAGCACACGAAAATATGGGAATCGGGTGAAATTCTAGGTCTTTTTCAGTAACATGCAAAAAATGTGGAAAGATCTTGGCAGGGCGCTGACTATGGTTCCTTTGGTCTTATTTTATAGTCCGGAAAAATATTAGGCGATAGGGGTCCGGAGGTCCCGGGACCACTCAGAAGGCGTGATCTAAAACACACAAAAATATGGGAATCGCGCGGAATTCTAGTTGTTTGGCCGAAAAACGCAAAGAATGAGGAACGATCATGGCGGGACGGATACTATGGTTCCTTAGGTCGTATTTGATAGTCCGGAAAAATTTTAGGCGATAGACGATAAGAGGTCCCGGGACCACTCGGAAGGCGTGGGCTATAACACACAAAAATATGGGAATCGGGCGGAATTCTAGTTTTTTGGCCGAAAAACGCAATAAATGAGGAACGATCATGGTGGGGTGGTGACTATGGTTCCTTAGGTCGTATTTGATGGCCCGGAAAATTTTAGGCGATCGGGGTCCACGGCTCCCGGGACCATTCGGAAGGCGTAAGCTATAGCACACGAAAATATGCAAATCGCGCGGAGTTCTAGTTTTTTGGCCGAAAAATGCAAAGCATTTGGAACGATCATGGTGGGGCGGTGACTATGGTACCTTAGGTCGTATTTGATAGTCTGGAAAAATTTTAGGTGATCGAGGTCCGCGGCTCGCCGGACCACTTGGAAGGCGTTGGTATAGCACACGAAAATATGGGAATCGGGCGTAATTCTAGTTTTTTGGCCGAAAAATGTAAAAAATGATAAACGATGATGGCGGGGCGGTTAGTATGGTTCCTTAGGTTGTATTTGACGGCCCGAAAAAATTTTAGGCGATTGGGGTCCGGGGGTCCCGGAACCACTGGGAAGGGTGGGCAATAGCACACAAAAATATTGTAATCGGGCGGAAATCTAGCTTTTTTGCCGAAAAACGCAACAAATGAGGAATGATCATGGCTGGGCGGTGACTATAGTTCCATAGGTCATATTTGATAGTCCGGAAAAATTTTAGGTGATAGGGGTCCGGAGGTCCCGGGACCACTCGGAAGGTGTGGGCTATAACACACAAAAATATGGGATCGCGCGGAATTCTAGTTGTTTGGCCGAAAAACGCAAAAAATGAGGAACGATCTTGGCGGGGTGGATACTATGGTTCCTTAGGTCGTATTTGATTGCCCAGAAAAATTTTAGGCAATCGGGGTCCGCGGCTCTTGGGACCACTCGGAATGCGTGGGTATAGCACACGAAAATATGGGAATCGGGTGAAATTCTAGGTCTTTTTCAGTAACATGCAAAAAATGTGGACAGATCTTGGCAGGGGTGACTATGGTTCCTTTGGTCTAATTTGATAGTACGGAAAAATATTAGGCGATAGGGGTCCGGAGATCCCGGGACCACTCGGAAGGCGTGGGCTATAAGAGGTCCCGGGACCACTCGGAAGGCGTGGGCTATAACACACAAAAATATGGGAATCGCGCGGAATTCTAGTTGTTTGGCCGAACAATGCAAAAAATGAGGAACGATCATGGCGGGGTGGTTACTATGGTTCCTTTGGTCGTATTTGATGGCCCAGAAAATTTTTAGGCGATCGGGGTTCAGGGTTCCCGGGACCCCTTGGAAGGCGTGGGCTAAAGAACACGAACATATGGAAATCGCGCGGAATTCTACTTTTTTGGCTAAAAAATGCAAAAGACTAGGAACAATCATGGTGGGGCGGTGACTATGGTTCCTTAGGTCGTATTTGATAGTCCGGAAAATTTTTAGGCGATCCGGCTCCCGGGGGGCCCGACCCACTCGGAAGGCGTGGGCGATAGCACACAAAAATATGGAAATCGGGCGGAATTCTAGTTTTTTGGCCAAAAAATGCAAAACATGAGGAACGATCATGGCGAGGCGGTGACTATGGTTCCTTAGGTCCTAATTGATGGCCCGAAATTTTTTTAGGCGATCCGAGTCCGGCGGCCCGGCCCACTCGTAAGGCGTGGGGCACACAAAAATATGGTAATCGAGCGGAATTCTAGTTATTTGGCCGAAAACCGCAATAAATGAGGAACGATCATGGCGGGGCGGTGACTATGGTTCCTTAGGACGTATTTGTTAGCCCGGAAAATTTTAGGCGATGGGGTCCACGGCTCCCGGTACCACTCGGAAGGCGTAAGCTTTAGCACACGAAAATATGCAAATCCCGCGGAGTTCTAGTTTTTTGGCCGAAAAATGCAAAGCATTTGGAACGATCGTGGTGGGGCGGTGACTATGGTACCTTAGGTCGTATTTGATAGTCCAGAAAAATTTTAGGCGATTGGGGTCCGCGGCTCCCCGGACCACTTGGAAGGTGTGGGTATAGCACTTGAAAATATGGGAATCGGGCGTAATTCTAGTTTTTTGGCCGAAAAATGCAAAAAATGAGAAACGATGATGGCGGGATGGTTACTATGGTTCCTTAGGTCCTATTTGACGGCCCGAAAAAATTTTAGGCGATCGGGGTCCGGGGGTCCCGGAACCACTTGGAAGGGTGGGCAATAGCACACAAAAATATTGTAATCAAGCGGAATTCTAGTTTTTTGGCTGAAAAACGCAACAAATGAGGAATGATCATGGCTGGCCGGTGACTATGGTTCCATAGGTCGTATTTGATAGTCCGGAAAAATTTTAGGCGATAGGGGTCCGGAGTTCCCGGGTTCACTTGGAAGGCGTGGGCTATAGGACACGAAAACATGGGAATCGCGCGGAATTCTAGTTTTTTGGCTGAAAAATAGAAAAAACTAGGAACAATCATGGCTAGGCGGTGATTATGGTTCCTTAGGTCTTATTTGATAGTCCGAAAAAATTTTAGGCGATAGGGGTCCGGAGAATCGGGACCA